>NC_141164.1:116827454-116982037 GCF_053477565.2 Lygodium microphyllum | reverse complement strand
ATGATCAAGGGAAGAAGAGGATACAATCAAGGGATAGAGGCTGCCAGCTTGGCACCTCTGGCAATCACAAGTTTGCCACGAGTGATCTTTCATGCAGAGTCTCCAAAAGATACATGATAACCTGCATCATCAAGTTGTCCAGTTGACACGAGACTGCATGTCAAAGCAGGTACATGACGTATAGCCTGCATAACAAAACTACTGCCAGAAGGAAAATACACCCTAACATCACCAATGCCCACAATGTCAAGAGAGCTGTCATCACCCAAGCGCATAGAACCCGAAACAGTACGGTATGAATGAAACCACTCTCGGCAAGGTGTCACATGAAAGGATGCACCTGAGTCCAAGAGCCAACACTGTGCATACATAGAGTGTATCTTTGTCATCTGCGAAGCACTAGAAGAAGCTGTAAGGATATAATCATCATCATCAACATCCTCATGCTGCATAACATTGATCTCTTCAATTTTAACACTGGACTTTGCAGGCACTATGCTGCTTAGAAGACTTATTCTACACTTTGTCTTTCCCCTTATCTTTGCACCTTTCATTGCAAGTTCATGGCATTGTGGCCTAATATGGCCATTTTTCCCACAATGGTGACAAATAACATCTGCATTCCTGCCACGGGATTTGCTACGTGACTTCCCACTAGACTTGGACCGAGATTTCTAAGAATCGCGTCCACGGCCACTGCCACTCGCATGCTTTCCATATCCATCATCCCTGCCTCTAACTGTCATAGCATGCGACACACGAGAGGCATCCAAATTCTTACGGTTAACCTCTTCTTGCAGAAGAGCACTCTCAACATCAGATAATTTCAAGGTAGTAGTAGAGACACATAATGCAGTGCTGTGGAATACATCCCATGACTCATTAAGAGTACCAAGCAAGAAAAGAGGAGTGACATCCTCTGCAAAAGTGATGTCCTGCGAAGTCAAGTTCTTGAGTATAGCATGGAATTGGCTCAAGTGAGCAGACGTAGTCACATTCTCCTTCATATGCAAATCCATAAGCTGCTTCAGCCAATACATCTGACTCACTAGACTTTTCTTGTCATAGAGATTCTTGCTTTTATCCCACAATTGCCATGCACTCTGTTCTTCCTCAAATACATTGTAATGAACCTGTTCTGTGAGAGATAATACAATAGTGGATTTGCATAATTCATCAAGCTCAAGCCATTCCTCATCTGGCATAGTTGCAAGCGGATGCCCGCTCAACCTCAAAGGTTTGATTTGCAATTTCTGCACCAACACCTGTCAAATTTGGCTCTTCCAATAAGAGTAATTCATACCATCAAGCTTAGTGATGTTTAAAATAGTATGATTAGTGGACGAACTTACCATAATGTAGGTTGGAAAACTATAGACAGTTTCAAACTGCTTGCTGTTTATTGCAAAAAAAGGCCAAAAAATCACCAAAATCGAGAGAAAAATGGCAAGAAAAGTGTAACCAAAGTTGCTGCCCACCAATTACTAGTGAAAGTACATCATTTTAGAATATTTCAGCATGAAAATTTCATGTCAGTCCGGAGTTATATGCTTGTTGTAATAAATGACAGCAGGGTACTGTGAGAATCAATTGCTGACCAAATCACTGCACCAAGTCAATAAATGATAGCCAAGACATGACCAGCCATAAACGGGCATTAATCATCACCAAGCAGTCATCAAGACCCTGAGCAAACACCCAAACATGTCATCAAAGCATCCGTCAGTGGTGTAGGCATATCCCTTGGATAGCAGGACAAAGTATACATAACACTGGCAAGACTTGACACCAGTAGGTGTATACTCACTAGAGTGCAAAGCCCAAGCTCAAGTCAAAAGCAATTCCAAGATATCAGTGCATGAACCATGCAACATGTAAGTGTAAGAGATCCCAAAGTCTCAAGTATCTGCAAAATGCTCAAATAGCATAAACCTCCTGCGCAATGTCGGTCAAGCATATAAGATGCTCCCACTCGCTCAAAAGGCGGATAAACAAGCTCAACAGCTCAAGCAAACCAAGTCAATGTACCAAAGACAAGTAACCAAGACAATGCCTCAATAGCATCCAAGGTCGTAATGGAAAAAGCCAAGTCGTAGTAGAAAAATCCAAGTCAATGTCCAACTGCTCAAGGGAATACTCAAATGAATGTCGAGACGAGCTTAAACAACTGCCATCCACAGCCAAAGCATAAAGCATTCACCAAGATATCATAACCCGTACTGGGTAGCCTAGGCATAAACCATAGGCATACATTCCTGTATGTATAGGCACCAATCAGGCATAATCGGGCATCAAATGCCAAGACCTGTAAGCATAAAATGGAAGTAACAGGTGACTGCCCTGTTTTGGACGGATCTAGGATTGTTTAAAACAATCAATGGCTGAGCTAAATCAGCTCCAAATGTGTCTCACATAAGAGGCATAACATCCACAAGTGATCCGGTATCAATAGACATCCGTAGAAGCATTACATAAGCCATAGGCATACAAATACATGCTGTCTCTGATCTGAAATCTATTGTATAATATTTTTTCATCATAATTTGAAAAATCCAACATCACCATCGTGGCTGGAGTGTGCCAAAACCCCAACTTAGACTCTTACCTTGCCTGAATCGGGTTCCGAATGCCCGAGATATGACAAAAAGAGTGATTTTTTGGCCAAATTTTGAAACAGGTGCAAAAAAAAAGGTGAGCTGGCTGGGAGGGGTCTACTGTCCCATGTGTCAACAATGGGACCCAAAGGGGGCACAAATGGGGGCCAAAGAAGGCCTACACCAAGCCTTAGCAAGCCTTGATAGGTTGGAAGCAAGTTCCAGGTGAAGGAAGCTCCAAGAGGTGTGAGCTATGGCTGCCCACAACTTGTGAAAACCCTATTTACCTAGACCTGTGGACTGAAGTAAAACTCTAAAATAATGAATCAATACCTCAATGTCAATGCCCTAATGGTGCCTCAATAGGCCACGAAGAAGCTTGGGAAACCGGGGAGTGACGGGAGCTCAAGAGAATGAGTATGGCTGCCGGGAAGGAGACCCATTGAGAGTGGGGAGTCAATGGGAAGCTAAGAATGCCACGAGCCAAGCTCAAGAGTCGGGAAGCCATGCTCTGATACCAGTTGAAAGGTGAGAAGGATCAAAGCTTGCACTCAAGAGCTATGGCGGGAGAGCAAGAACAAGAAAGAGAAAGACAAGAAATGGGAACTCCAATAGTCACAATGTGTGACCGGGCCTTCCTTTATTCGAACTGTCACTAAAAAAATAAAGAATAAAGTGACGGTGACGAGCACCCGCCACCTGCAGTGTGCAGTGGCGGTGATTGCCAGTGTAGTAATACAAGGGTGGTTAGGTGGAGGCGCCTTTACCCCCAACACATATCCATGACAAACTCCACTTCTCAAACACTTGGACCCTAGCATGGGTTACATACATGCTTGCATGACAAATGAAAATCAAGCAAGGTTTTAATTTATAAATGCCATAGCATGTAACTAAAAGCATTATTCGGAACCCATCCCATGTAATAGTAGAATATCTTGCATGGAGGATGATAAGTGGCATTACAACGTACCAGTCAAAAGAGCAAAAAGTGAATTAAAAATACCATATCTCCATAAATTATTCTCTTATTTTTTAAGATCATGTCTTAGTTGTTTGAAATGATGCTTCTATTAACTCCTAATGCCTTTGGTAGATTCCTTTGTATTTTTAACTAGAGGGTCTACTATTTTTATAATTAACATTTGATTTATGAAATACATATATAGGCCCTTATGGATTAATAATGTTGGCTTGAATGAAGATTGGTTCCATAAGTGAATCATGAGTCTAGCTTCTCTCTATCCAAGTGTTATAGTTTTGGGGTACAATATATGAGAAAATAATGTACTACAATACACAGTGCTAACAATCATACCTCAATTTCTTTCCAAACCATATGGCCTTGTCTTTAGGAGTTCAATTGTAAGGTTTTTGTTGAAGTGATTTCTTTTGAAGAGAAAAACAATTTGAAAAATAGAGGTTATGGAAGAAAGAATAGGTCATATGACTTGTTCTATCGCTATAGACTCCCTATTTATGAAATTATATATCTATGTGTGTATGTTATATGTATCTCTTTTCTATGTGTCTATGTGTTATGAACAGATGTATGTTTATATGTATCCATCTCTTTTCTTCATAATCAATGGCGACCCTAGTGGTAAGCCACTTGTTTCTAGTAGCCCACTAACTCGTGTTCAATCCTCACTTTTGCACCACTTATACTAAATGACCGAGCATGATGCAAGAGTTAAATCCAATACCTTCTTCTCACCTTGTTCAACTTAAGTAGCTAGCCTACACCCAGTTGGTCGCATTCATCTGTGTGTGTGTGTGTGTGTTACTATTTACCTGTAGATCAACAACTGAATGAATGATCAAGAAAGCAACCAATCTATGAATGTATGCATGCATGCATACACGTATGTGTCCATATATGCATGTATCTATGTGTCCATATATCTATCTATCTATATATCTACCCATAAATCAATCAATCAATCATGTAAGAAATTACTCTACTTATGTATGTATGCATGCATCTATGTGTCTATCTACCTATCTATCAAGATATTTATCCTTACAGCCATTCCATCCATCCATCCATCCATCCATCCATCCATCCATCCATCCATCCATCCATCTATCTATCTATCTATCTATCTATCTATCTATCTATCTATCTATCTATCTATCTATCTATCTATCTATCTATCTATCTATCTATCTATCTATCTATCTATCTATGGATCCATTGATCTATCAATCTATCTATATATCTACCTACATACATATGTATCAACCTACCTACTTACCTATACAACCATCCACTTATCTAGCGATCCATCCATCTTGCCCACCATCCAACCCCATCCATTAGCTCATTCATCCATTCATTCATCAATCTATCAATGTATGTGTGCATATGTATTTATGTATTTATAGATATACATATATATATATATATATATAGTTGTCTCTTTGTCTATATATTTTCATTGGGGAGGTCTCTCACAAATACAAAAGCATATCACGTGGATTTAAAAGGAGTTGTTTAAATATAAAATTTACCTAATCTTTACATACAAAAGGGTGCCATATAAAGGATTCATTCCAATTAAATAAAAAAGGGATGTGTTTTATTTTGGAATGTTTGTGGCATGGATGGTCCAAAAATACTATATTTTTTGATAATTTTACCCTATTTTTTATATTATTTATTGTAAAAATCCTAAAAAGTTAGGAAAGCTTCTAGATTAGGATGGCATGCAAAAATTAAGTGCTTTTTCAGACAGTTTTGGTTTTTTCATAAAAAATAAAGATGGGAGAAATTGCATGCGTCACGATCGCAGTTGATAGGCAGCAAACAACACTTTGAACTAGAAGAAGAAGAAGGAGAGAATTGGAAGATTTTAGAACAAATGTCCTAGGGTTTTACCCTCATTTCAGAGCCAGCAGAGCCATCAGATTTGGGTTCCGAGTAGCATAGAGAGGAAGCTATTGTTTGTTACAGATTTTTGGTCTATGAGGGAGCTCTAGGAGATCTAATGCTTGGAGATTGCTTTTGAGTAGTGCCAGACAAGGGATTTCAGGTTTTGTCAATACATATTGATTCGATTCATTGTGCTTTGTGTTTATCGTGTTTACCTCTTGTCTATTGTTTTTCTTCTCTTCCATCTCCTATCTCTACTTCCTTCTCTGTTTGATCCCCGGTAGATATGACCTTTCAACAAAAAACCCTCTGACATTGGTGAACCTGACGTGAAAGATTGTCAGAAGGAAAGACAAGATGGGAGAACCTTTGAGCACAATTTCCAGTGATGTTTTGCAATAGTTGGTGCATAATATAAATATGCTTATGTAGGTACAACAAAAACAACATGTGATGCAGGCTTCTACTCAAACAGAAACAGTTGTGATGAATGCTCTGCAAGCACTTGAGTGTGAGATGCTGTTCAATGGCAAGAATGTATCTACATATGTACATACCTATGCTTAAAAGATGGAATTCTTTGGGGTGGCTCAATTTGCATGGATCCAATATTTTGTTTGGATCACTGTACGTGAACTGAAAGTGAAAATTACTAAATTGTACATGTAGAATGTTGATTGCAAGAAGATACTTAGGAAAGAACTTTACATTGAAGATACCAGTTTGATTATGCGCAAGACTTTTCAGGAGTGGATTTTACAACCCAATAAGGGTCTTGTGGCTACACAATTGCTAAGAGAATTTAAAAGTCGATTTGAGTAGTTAGATCTTGTAAAATAACAAGCTCTTGAAAGTCAAAAAATTGACTTGTTTATACAAGAAATAGATCCTAAGTTTCAAGAAAAATTTAATGATTTACTAGAGGATGAGACTACAAAGATCAAGAAAAATTTAATGATTTACTAGAGGATGAGACTACAAAGACAAGTCCTAAAATAGATTGGAGGCATGTCAAGGAAGCTCTGACTGCACTTATGAGAAAGCATACAAGAAGAGAAAGATTGCATGTCTCTAGCTTGCCCCCTGCTATGGGAAAAATAGTTGATGTATCTAATAAGCCACCCACTTCTATGGCTAAATCTATGGTTATACTTGCTATTGTTCCCACTGTTAGGGAAGATGTATTAGATGAATTGGTCAAAGACATGCAGGATCTTCAATTGAAGGTTGCAAAAGTGGATAAAAAAGAACAAGAGGAAAGGGGATGGGCAGTAACTACTAAGCTAGGAAAAAGATGGTGTGATAGTTTGCAGCATGAGAGAAAGGATTGTGCTGCCTATTACGAGGCCTTGGCACGACAGCTCATCTTCTAGAAAGATGGCAAGATCCATGCACAAGAAATTGGATTTCCTTTTGCTTTGAATTTTTGAAAGGGAGGTATGCAGAAGTTGTTGGAAGACTTGGCTGTCCAAAATGCTTATGCGGTTGTACATGCTTCTGCTTTTGGTCTACAAGTGTATAGAATGCATGGCCAAGTGATGGTTGGTTGGTCCAAAGGCTGAATTATGGACACATGCTTTACATGTAGCTAAAAAGAGAAAAGTTTTTGATAGTGAAATGTCTCATGTAGGGCAAGACATTCATGACATAACTGCTTGGGAATCACCGGTAGATGCATATTTAGTATATGCATATTTAGCAAAGGCATAAAACACGGATGTACTTGTGGAAGAGAAACGAAAGAGAGATGAAGATAATGCAGGGACATATAAAAGAGTGACAAGAAGAAGTGTGGATCAGCCTAAACCGACAAATCAGCCACCTCCTGAGCATGTTATGGAAGAGGCCAATCAGGAGCAAAAATAGGATAGCAAACAAGAGGGAAAAGGGAAGGGCAAGCAACCAGGATATAAGTTGTAGTTTGACATTGAGACAACCACATATCTTAAGAAGGTTCTTGAAAAACAGATCCTAAATAGTCGGGTGGAATTCACCTTGGGAGAGGTGTTTGGCATTGCCAAACGAGAATTTCATGATGAGATAATTAAGAGAAAGTGTCTGTTTCCTGGTGATACCACTAGTGCATTAGTGCAATTTGAAGAGGAAACTAGTTTGTTGGGTATTCAGGCTGAATATGAGTATAAGTAAGTACTAGATTATCTATGCAAGATGTTAGTAATCAATGGAAAACATGTGAAAAAGAGAAGAAAGTGGATGAAAATGCATTGTTTTGTAGCAATATGCATGGTGGAGTAAGGTAGATGCAACAATATGGGGAAGAGACTCTAGGATTTATTCCTCGAAGTCATTACACAAGAAATCATTGGGCCAATGCTACCACTGAAATAGTAGTGAAAATAAGGGAGCGTGAAACTCCTTGTGTAGCTTTGCTTGACCATGGGTCTGGGATTAATGTCATTAAGTGTGGATTGTATGAAAATGGTGCATGGCATGTGGACACTGATTATGGTTGGCATATGAGGGTTGTAAAAAATTCTTCAAGGGAGTTCTATGCTTCATGTCCTAATGTAAAAGTGACGATTGGTGATGTACAAGAAGAGCAACACTTCTTTGTGCAAGATAACTCCTCATATGTAGTGATTTTGGGACGACCCTATATTACAGGAGTGCGTATGGAAACAAAGGTTCTTGATGATGGTTCTGCTTATGTAAGAGTCAAAAGCAAGGATGGGAGGAAAGCAATCCAATTTCTTACTATTTGTGTTAATCATCCTAGAAATCGGTATACGCTTTGAGAGTCTCCTTTGCCTCCAAATGTAAGGGAATTTAAAGACCTAGATTTTCATTAAGCATTGTTGTAATGCGGGGCTACAGTAGTGTTGTTCATAGGATGTACTCACCTCTTAATGGAATGAAGGATGTATATACTATTGGATATTCTTAGTTTACAGCAAACACTTCATGTTGATTTAAGCCTATGGAAGCTATGTGCAAGGCTGAACGCATATCTATGAAACAGGCTACTAAGGAACTGAAATCGTTGGGACTGTTAGCTAAAAATGAAGGCATTTCAAGAATCTTTTATGGGCTAAATATTAATGATACTATGGCTGAAATTTTAGCAACTATGCATGTAGAAAATGAGGTTGAAAACTGAGTGTTGTCAGTATAGTCTTTGGACATGCATGATGTTATAGCATTGTCTGCTCAGTAGGAAGGATTACATTGGGCTGAAGCATTTGTGGAGACAAAGTATAAGACAATTGACAAAAAGGTGAAACTATGCCACTTCCACCTGAAAGTGAGGGTTTGCATGAAAAAGTGTCAAGGCAGCCAAGCTTACGGGATCCTAAAGATATAGGTCATCAATTTGCATTTGAATCGTTACAGGAATTAAAGTTGGTGTAGAAGGGTTTCTTTTTCCTACTGAAAGAGACTGTTTTATACAGTTGTTGGCTAGGCATGGAAATGAATTTGCATTTCAGTCAATTGAAATAGGTTGTGTGGATCCAAATGTTGTCTCTCCTATGGTAATATTTACTATGCCACATGTATCATGGAGCTTGAGACCTATTCTAGTGCCTAAATCTTACTTGCCAAAGCTAATGGATTTGCTAAATGAAAAGATTCCCATGAAGATCTTGGAGCCCTCTTCAGCCCCGTACTCAAGTTGTTGGTTTACTATACCCAAAAAGAATGGGGCTTTGAGATTTATTCAAGACATGCAACTGGTCAATAAAAGAAATGTGGGTGCAGGTCCTGTGGTTGATAAATTTTTAGAGGCTTTTGTAGAAAAAGCGATCTAATCTTTTGGTGATCTCGACTCTACTCAAGGAATGCATTTATTGTGGTCCATCGGAAGACTTTCTGGGCATGCAATGGATGGAGTGCTTGAGCCAATACACTCATTGAAGGATATGCTATAGACTACACCATCGATACCAAAGGAGATAGTGGACCTTTCGGACCTTCCTCCAATCTTGGAGCCAGAGATGGAGGCAATGATTAATGCATTACTGCCCATGGATGCCAAGTCATATGATCCATTGAGAAAGTGTCCATACCATTGTATGATGAGTGTCGAGTATCTTTCTTAAATACACTCGCTTATGCTCCTATAAGTGTGTAGGCAAAGTACCGGTAGAGCGATATGAGTGTGACTAAGTTGTTTAGGTAATTTTCTATGCTCCATTGATTTTGACTCCATTATAAAAAATTCTTTTTGTGCTCTTCAAAGGTGCTTTGTTTTTTTTTTTAGATTGCTAAAATATCAATATTACCACCTGGAAACATGATGCCTAAGTCTCATGATGATGCACGCTTGGTGTTACAAAAGCTTGGCATGGACTATAATAGTATCCATGCATGTGTCAATGACTGTGTGCTATTTTGAGGAGACTACGAGACTATGGAGACATGTTGGAAGTGTGGTTCTCATAGGCATCAATATGACTTACAAGGGCAAACCATCTCTTAGAAGGCTCTCAGACACTTTTCACTTATACCATGTGGCGGCCTGGTGGACTGGCGCAGCAAGGTGGCGGGTAGCGTGGCGGCAACAACGTTTTCTCAGCAGCACGGTGGTGTTTGTCAACACAGCAGCTTCCCTCCTCCTTCAATCCCACCAACACGGCAGCCTCCCTTCATCTATCCAATCCTCCTCCCTTGTGCCCCACTAAGGGGTGTTTTTATAGCCTTGGGGGGAGAAAGAAGCCACCACGTGGCTGGTACATGGCTCTCCCCCCATACACCAACTTCACCTCGTCACCTCCTTCTCCCACTTCCTTTCCTCCAGCCATACATCAGTTAGGGGAATTAATTTTTTTTCTTAATTTGCATAATTATCCATTTTCCCCCCTTCAAAAAGGGTGTTTCACTGTGGCTTCCACGGTCTTAGATCCCGATCTCGATTTCACAATGCGGAGGCCTTATTTTTGCACATGCGGGGTACAGATTAAGATGCCGATAATTATGATGCAGGAGATAACATTGCACACAGGTTTTACGTGGTGTGCAAGGAGTCAGGTTTAATATTATTTTTGAGCAGAAATATTACATTCTCTCCCCCTTGGAGGAATTGAGATGTCCTCATCTCGAGAAGAACTAGGGGTATTGTTGGTTGAGAGTGCTTTCATCCATCCAAGTGGCATCCTCCTTGGGATAATCTTTCCACTAGACGAGGCATTCTCTCAAGGTTCTGGATCTCAATTGTCTCTCCCTAACATCTAAGATCCTGTCAGGCCGTAGCTCAAGGACTCCTTGGTTAGGCATTACAACTTGTTGGTCATCAAGTACATGGGTAGGATTAGGTACATACTTCTTCAGTAGGCTGATATGAAATACTTAGTAGGCTGATATGAAATACATTATGAACCTTTAGGTTCTCAGGGAGTTGTAGTCTATAACCATTGGGTCCTAGGCACTTGAAGATCTTGTATGGTCCACAATACCTTGGACCTAGCTTCTTGCACTCACCTATGGATAGGGAACTCTTGTTTGGGTGTACACAAATGAAGACCATGTCTCCTTCCTCGAAGGTTCTATCTTGACGTTTCAAATCCGCGTATGCCTTTTGTCTATCCTTGGTGGCTTGGATGTCCTGTCTTATTGACTTCATTTGGTCATCCATATCTTCCAACATCTACCTTGAAGCTTCAACTCTTAGGGTAGGATCTGAGAAGTTTAAAGGACTTTGACAGTCATGCCCATACAATGCTTGAAAAGGGGTCATCTAGATGCTTTGATGATAAGAAGCATTGTAGGTAAACTCAACTAGTGGCAAGTATTGAATCCACCTTTTTGGTTCACGGGAGCAGTGTGCCCTTAGCATATCCTCAATGACTTGGTTGACTCGCTCTGTTTGACCATCAGTTTGGGGATGGTAAGCTATATTAAAACAGAGTTGAGTCCCAATGGCTTTGAAGATAGCTCTCTAGAAGTGTGATGTGAAGAGAGAATCACAATCACTAATGACTCTTCTGGGCAACCCATGTAGCTTGAATATCTCCTTGATGAAAAACCTTGCAATGTCTGAGGCTTTATAGTTTGTCTTAACAGGAATAAGGTGTGCAACCTTTGTGAGCATATCAACCACAATCATAATGGAGTTGTATCCTCCTTGAACTTGGGGTAAGCCAACAACAAAGTCCATACTGATGAATTCCCATTTCATTTGGGGAATGTCAAGTGGTTGCAATTTTCTTGAAATTTTGACATGTTCGGATTTAATACATTGACAAGAAAAACACTTAGTGACATATTTGAGAACGTCACCTTTAAGCCTCTCCCAATAGTAGCTCTTCCTGACTGCATTGAGGGTCTTGGCATAGCCAAGATGTCCTGAGAAAGGGGAATCATGAGCTTCCCAAAGTATCTTTTTCTTGAGGGACTGTCTTGTTGGTATACATAACCTTGTTCTATAGTAGAAAATTCCACTATTGATAGAGAATTCTTGATACTTAGCCTGTAGCTTCGGGCCTTGTTCCTTGATAGGGATCTCCCTTAGCATCTTTTGATAAGTTGGATCATGGCATGCTTCTTCTCTAGCTAGCTCAAGTATTGGGTTGTTTGGCATGGATACCTTTGTGGCTAGAGATCTAGCTGTCGATGGATTTTGCAAGAATGATTAGAGAATTAAGGAATGCCTTGCAACTTAGTGCATCAGCAAATACATTCTCCTTTCCAGGCCGGTATTTGATTTCAAAATCATACTCCTCTAGCACTTTAATCCACTAACATTGCCTCATGTTGAGTTCATTTTGGGTAAAGATCCACTTGAGACTTTTATGATCCGTCACTAGGGTAAACTTGTTACCTAGCAAGTAGTGTCTCCAAAGCTTGAGAGCATGGATGACAACTAACAGCTCTAGATCATGGATAGCATAATTCTTCTCGTGGCTCTTCAGTTTCCTTAAAGAGTATGCTACAGGATGACCTTCTTGCATAAGAACACATCCTAAGGCAAGCATGCTAGCATCAGTTACTACTTCGAACTCCTTATTGAGGTCTGGAAGTTTCAGGATAGGTATTGATACTAAACTTTGCTTTAATCTATCAAAGCTATATTGTTTGGCAGTTGACCATGCAATCGATGTTTGCTTCTTCAGTAGATCGGTCAAAGGTGCTGCAATCAAAGCATAGTTTTTTATAAAGACCCTATACCATCCTATCAATCCAAGAAAACTGCGTATTTCTTTGATAGTTGTTGGTATTGGCCATTCTAGAACATCTCTGACTTTGGCCAGATCCGCTGAGATTCCTTCCACTGACATGATGAATTCCAGATATTCAATTTGACATTTGAAAAATGCACACTTCTTCATCTTAGCATAAAGTTTGTGTGCCCTCATTGTCTCAAGGACAATCCGAAGCTGGGGTTCATGATCTTCTTTGTGTTTGGAGTAGACTAAGGTATCGTCGAAGAACATGAGTACGAAGTCATCAAGATATGGCCTAAAGATATCCTACATTAACCTGTTGAAGGTGGCAAGTGCATTCGTCAGCCCGAATGACATGACTAGGAACTCAAAGTTTCCATGTCTTGTGTTAAATGCCATCTTTGAAATATCTTCCTCCTCGATCCTTATCTAATAGTATCCAGACCTGAGATCAATCTTGGAGAAGATCTTCGCACCTTGAAGACGGTCAAGAAGTTCATCTATTCTTGGAATAGGGTACTTGTTCTTAATGGTTGATTGATTCAACCCTCTGTAATCAATACACAGCCAAAGCGTTCCATCCTTCTTCTTCTGGAATAGCACTGGAGCTCCCCATGGTGAATTGCTGGGATGGATGTAGCCGTGATCTAATAGTTGCTTGAGTTGCTCCTTCAGCTCAATCGCTTCTGGGATGGACATTCTATAAGGCCTCTTTGCAATTGGCACAGCTCCTGGTACTAGCTTAATCTCATGATCAACTTCCCTATGAGACGGAAGTTCTCTCAGCTCTTCAAGAAATACATCCACGTACTCCTTTAGCCATGAAGGTTCTTCACTAAAGTCCTGCTTTTGATCCAGCTTATTAAGCTTAATCAAGTAGACAGGTAGTCACTTTCTAACTTTCTTTATAATCTGAGATGCTTTGGCCAATTGAATTTTCGGCTTTCCAGTCTCTCCTTGAGTTGTGACCAAATTCCCTTCAGAGTTTCCAAAGGAAACTTGACCCTTTCCACAATGAATGTGGATGTCATTAGGTTTAAGCCAATCCATTCCGAGCAAACATCATGGATACCTAGGTTCATGTCCCTGAATCTGACCGAAGACGACTTTCCTCCCAGAAAGAATTCCACCTTAGTAGTTTACCTGGTACAAGTGACCTCACGACCATTACTAATTCCACAAGCAAGATAGGTGCTTCTATTGTGGCTATTCCTAATCTTCTTGCACAAGCTGGTGAGATAAAGGAATGCATACTGCCACAATCAATCAAGGTTTTGAAGCCTTTACCTTGATAGTCCAATGGTGTCTGAATCACCAAAAACTGGTGATTTGGGCTTTTCTTGTGAAGGGCGGCATGGACTGTTGCCCTCTCAATTTCTGCTTCCATGGTCGGGCCTTCTTCTTCGCACATTTCCCTGTTGGCAACATAGGTAGTTCTTCCTCTGTCCCAGGTGGCGGCTCCTTGGCCACGGGCAGTTCCTTGGAATGGTCCTTGACGTTGTCCTCCGCCAAGTTTGGGACATTGCCTTTTGAAATGACTGGGCTCGTTGCAATGGAAGCAACGGAGATTGCAGCCATTACCTTGGGTAGGGACAAAGTTATTGACATTGTTGGTCCTTGCTTTCTTCCTTTGTCCCCAGTTTTGACCTTGAACTCTCTTCACTTGGGACCTATATGCTCCTTTGTTCTGATAATTATAAGTCCAAGTCTTGTTACTTCTTGGCCTAGCTTGCACCTCCTAAATTATGGGCGCACCTAGAATGAGTGTGTACTGAAGATCTGTTGGGCGCATTGATTCGAGGTGGATATTCACAGGTGGGTTTAATCCGGCAGCACAAAACTTCGACACCTGTTGTGTCATATCCATTTGTGGCACATACTTCAAAAAGGGTGAGACCAAGCTGTTTCAGCTCACAGAACTCATTCATCTTCTGCATGCGATACGCAGGTGGTAAGTATCTTCCTTGCACAACTTTTTTTAGATTTTCCCTAGTAACAGATCCTTCTAAGATCCATTGGTCTCTGCACCATTGCTTCCACAAAATTTTGGCTTCGCCGGTGAGCTTCACCTTGGCGAGCATTGCCTGGTTGGTGGGTGTAGTACCAGCCGCTTCAAAGTAATCTTCCATGGACTCTATCCAAATCTCAACATCAACTTGGATAGCCCTTCCTTTTCCGTCGAATTCTGGTGGCTTGATTTGCTTGAGAAGAAACTTGTTCTCCTGAATGACGGCCGTACTTGGTGTAGGGGTCGGACTGGGAATCTGTACACCTGGGGTTGTGCCTGGGCATTGAGATTCTTAACGTTAACAACTCGCTAAATGTTTCTTACATTACATATTATGCCCAACTCAGCTTTCAACCCCAAGAAACCTAATCACTTAACTTTTTATCAATACTCATAGACAAGACAATCATTGATAAAAAGAAGTCTTATTTCATTCATATGGGCATAGCCCTTTCGAAGTACAATATTTCTTGGGATGATAGAGCAAGCAGATACATTAGTTCGGGGAGAATAAGATTGTGTTACATTTAGCTACAAGAACTGGGTAATAGTATGGATTTGGGTCATGGATCTTTAGGAATCGATAAGTCATCGGAAGATTAGGGTATCCTTTCCTTTGGTACCCATTCTTCTCGTAGCGTCCCAATACCTTGAACCTGTTGGCAGGGATTATGCAGGTCACTTCCTCGTACACATATGCGTTCAACTCGACCTTCCGACCTTTGACATATAAAGTTGTGTTTACGTGAGCCTCAAAAGAGATGAACAGCTTCATGATCTTCAGGTCCTCCAACCATTTGATTCTCTTTAGGTTGGTTTGAAGGTACGCAAACTGGTAGGCAACTATGTAATAGATTCCTGAATCACCCGTCCATCTCCAATCCACGTACAGAGGTGATGGATTGTAAATGCAATCAAGGATGTTCATCGTATCAATCCTTCGTTGATAGACCGAGGCATGCATCGCGGTCATAAACATGACCTGGAACACCATGAACCTGTTCCATGCTTCATGACTCTGCAAGATAGCATCGATAAGTAAGGAAATGTTCTTAACAGCAACATTTGCTTTACTTCTTCTTATTAAGTTTTCTTATAAAGACAGATCCTTTGTTGGTTCGCTCTGATATCAACTGTAACGTGTCCACCTGTTGCGTGCAGGACACGTCTTAGTAGCCCATCGGAAAGAGGGTCTAGAAAGCTCCGCCCGGCACTCCCATGGAATGTTACGGGGTTGCAATCTAGGTCTTTCCGAGTCTGCCACGTAGCGGAAGTATTCCGGCCGTTCCCACTTATGACTGACCTGAATCAAGGTTTTCCTAGTGGTCAAACTCCTAGAATGACAGCTAGCGTCAAACCCCAAGCGAACTACTTTACGTAGAAACGTCAGGGTCGAAGCGGATTCATGTTGCACTTTGTTCAAGGAGAATGGAAAACGAGAGGGATATGAAGCTTGACCTCTCTGGCCAGAAGGCATAGTCCCATTTCGTTCCCCTAAAATAGCATAAATCGGGATTCTAGTAACCTGAACTCTAGGTCAGCATTGCCTGTTGTTCATTCCATTCGAGCAAAGTTCCCTGTTGTCGATTCCATTTGAGAAAAGTTCCCGGCCAATTGGGACCACCCATCCGTAGAATGGACCCATGGCCACATCCACCGCACTTTCCTCAAGGTTGCTTTAGTTGTCTAATTACCTACCACATTTAGTTGGACACGCATAAAATAGCTTCCTTAATTAGCTAGTTAGACACCGGTTCCTTCACGTAATCTTAGCACTTGACATAGAAAAACAGTGCCAAACAAGTTCCTTTCTAACAGGTTATCTTACTTATCTTTGGAATATATCCATAAAATCCAGCCCGTAGGCTAATCCATAATCCACCCAAAGGCTATCCATAATCTGCCCGAAGGCTATCCATAATCCGCCCGAAGGCTATCCAGCAATCCATAGGGATTACTAATCCAAGATTCAAGCCCGTAGGCTAATCCATAATCCACCCAAAGGCTATCCATAATCTGCTCGAAGGCTAATCCATAATTTGCCCAAAGCCTATCTAGCAATCCACAGGGATTACTATTCCAAGATTCCGCCCGTAGACTAGTATGCGGGCCTCGAGATCCAATCCCAAGTCGCGTTGGCCTCTTGTGCAGGGCTTGGAAGGCAAGGGATTTATGGCCAGAGCCCCCCTGGCACCCAAGCGTCCTCCTGCTCCAGGTAGTACCCAATGGAGAGAGCTCTCGCGGTGGGTTCGGTCCACGTTCCCGGCGCGGCTAACAACCCCCTTGGTTAGGGTCAGGTAGACACTCGGTGGTAACTGATGCTGCCTCTCCCTTCAGGTCTTCAACCTGAAGCATTAATTATCTTTCCATCTTTAGTTCCTTGAGCAAACAATGCAAAAAATGCTCCTAAATTGTTACAAGCACAATCAATCCAGTGGTCGTTTATTTGGCCAACTGCTAAGGAGTGAATCCTTATCTCTCAATACATCTAGCATTCGATCCGGGATCAATTGCGACTTGACAAGATTCCCAAGGGTTTAGGGTTTCCTGGTCAAGGAATTATGTTTAGACAATAAGCAGGGTTTAGGGTGTCTTCTTACCCAACCCAATCCTAATTGTATTAGGTCGACTACGTTCGGTCCTAGGGTTTCCAAACTCAATCCGAGTTTTAGCATTAGGTCGAATGATCCTTAGGGTAGAAACCCTAGATCGTTGTTTGCATGAGTGTCCATTTGACCCAAACATTCTGTGAATGTGGGTAGGACCTTTGGGTTTAAGGATTTTGACTTGGCAACTAAGTGCGAAACTAGGCCGAATCCTTAACATGCTAAACCCTAGTTAACACTTGGGGTGTTTATTGTATCGACTGAACCATGCCTATACAAATCCCTTGCAGGCTAGGTGATTTAGATAATTTGATCTACTTGTCTTGCGACAAGGATGAGCCTTTCCTAGAGGTGCTAAGCTTGTTCTAAAGGTGTGAATAATTTCAAGTCGTCACAAAACATGTAAACCTGCAATTCATTACTTCCACGCACCACAAGGTTTGCAATAACCCTATCTTTTCTTACTAAAAGTCAAAACGCATGATAATTTGCAGAATAAATTTCATAAGACCTATTAGGACTTACATCAAAGAATCATGCCTACAACCTTTTTGTCTAGGCAATTGAGTTTCATGCTTTGATAAGCCATGCAATCTTTTCTAAATGCAACTCGATGAAATGAAATTTACGCACAACAAAGATGCAACATGCAACCCTTTCCTAACTACAACGTAGTTAATGAAGTTTATTGTAGGACTAGTGTTGACTTATTCCATTTTACAAGCATATGCCACATGCAAATCCATAGATTCATTTTCGTGCTCTACAATTCCTTTTCAGATAACATCCTACGGGTGTTAATGACTTTTTCTCATGGGAATCAGTACAAGGAAGATATTGCCTAAAATGTGACATATGCTTATTCTTTCCATGTCCAGTCAAAAATGCACTTAACAATTTCATCCCTTTGCCCTAAGCAATAGGCGTTTAGACTCATTACTTTGGAAATGCACCAAATTAGCAACATGCAACTAATCTCCTAGGATGGACAACTCTAGAAATGCAAACGATCCAATTGCATGACATGCACCAATCGTTATCTATCATTCAAAAAGATAATTTATCAAATTTACTTTTATCGCTACCACATGCATTAATGATAAGTGTAAAATGCATTCTTCCTTATGGAATTAAGCGTGCTTAATGCATTACTTTTTCGTGGAATCAAAATCGTAAAACCTAGGCTTGTGGGCTCGGGGAGATGTCCACGTGTATGTTTGGGGAAGAGCCTCCCGCGGTCGCGCCTTGCATCTTCTTGGGCGCCATCGTTATGAAGTGTACTTTTGTCACAGCGGCTTCCCTTGAGTTATACGCGCATCTCGAAGACTTATGGTCAACATATTTTCTCTCTTGCGCGGGATCAGGCCCTTGGGAGCTTGGATCTTGAGCCCCAAGAATGAGATGTATGCACAGGGCCTAAGGAGGCTGGAAAATTTTCCCTCGGGGTCAATCCGTGTGCACAAGGCCTTAAGCCTTGCCTTTAGAAGCTTCCAAGAAGCTTCTAGGAAGCTTCTGCTTCCCACGTGGAAGAAAAGGCAATGATTGGAGGGATTTAACGATGGACGAGGGGGATTATGGTGTTAATGGCACGGATAGTCATGGCGGCCTGGCGGACTAGCACAGCAAGGCGGCGTTCTTAAGAAGCAGGCGGTGGGTAGTGTGGCATCAGCGGCATTTTCTCAGCAGCACGACGGCGTTCGTCAACACAATAACTTCTCTCCTCCTTTAAACCCACCAGCATAGTAGCCTCCCTTCGTCTGTCCAATCCTCCTCCCTTGTGCCCCACTAAGGGGTGTTTTTATAGCCTTGGGGGCGGAAAGGGAAGCCACCACGTGGCTGGTGCATGGCTCTCCCCCCATACACCAACTCCACCTCATCACCTCCTTGAGATCCCTTGCACATTCAATGCGTGGAAAAACTAAAGGTTGGGACCAAAAATGCATATGAGGTGAAGTTCACCAAACTAAACAATTACTATTTAGATTTGTACAAGGTATAGTCGGCAATGGTAATGTACTACAATATGTCTGTTGAGGAATGTAATCGTAAATTGGAGTTTGTTATAAAATGAGATGAAAGTAAGGTCATCAAATGAGTAAAGCTTGAAAGAGTTAGTGTAACTCTGATAAATAGAGCTTTACAATTCGACAAGAAAATCCAATGAACTTTATTGTTCAATCCAAGTACCGTGTGTGGTGGCTTGCTACATTTGAAGTTCCTCAGGAAACATTTGAGGTACTGCAATTTTTCTTTATGCACACAAGCATTCCAAGCATCATCAATCATCAAGAACATGGTGAGATGCTCTCTGTTCAAGGGTATGGTGAGTACTTGGTTGAATGGCATCTTGCAGGAGACTTGAAAACTTTAAAATGCATGTGTGGAATCTCCAATGATGCAAATACAAAGACTCTATGCCTATATTGCTTGACCAAGAGGGTGGAAGGAAAGGACAGAAATAAGAACTGGCAAAAGGTGACAAGTGTTGCATAGGTGCGCAATAGAGAAGAACCCACTTGGAAGCCTATCTTCAACATTCCATTGGATTTTATTCACATTTGTTCATTGCATGCTTTTTTAAGAATCATGGAGAAACTTGTATATAAATGCATTTTCTTTTCTTATAGGATGCAACCAAAAAAAGAAGCCATTGCAACATGTAGGAATGTGGAGAGAGCGCTATTAGAAATTGGGCTACACAAGCATCAAGTGATGATTGAAAAAGATGAGAAGAGATCAACAAAATCTGGTAACTTGCCAAAAATGTCTTGCTTTGAAGGAGCAAATGCTAGGAAATTTCTCTCAGCACCCATCAATGAGGAAAGGAATGTCATGGTTCATAGGCCACATGACTATGATGGGTGGAAAAAGTTACATTTTGTAGTTCTTGATCGAAGTAATGGAGGAAAAACAAGGTTGGCCAAAGCTAAGGTTTGGATAAGTCTTAACAAATTGACTCTCTTACTTCACAAGATGGTGTTTAATAATAAAAATAAGCAAGAATTTATTGATGATGTGCATATCTTCTATGAAAACATGGTGGAAGCGTGGAGCAAAAGCTCTATCACATATTACATGGTGCATACTAAGTTAATATTTTAAAATTGTATGAATTGTATAAACTATTGAGCATAGTTTTACTCATGTGTGATATGTGTCTTTGTAGCATATCCTTGATGCACATGGGCCATACTTTGCAAAAAAGGGAAGCATTGGAATTTGGTCCACACAAGGGATGGAAATTTCACATTGAATAGCTTGTGGTGCATACCAAAGATAAACTAATCATGGTGGAGGGGTGAATGTTAAAAATCCAATGATCCAATTGCTATCTTGTTAGTATAGGATTATAGTAGTAGATGAAGTTAAACTCTTGCAAAAGAGACCAAATGAAAGTGTTGATGAATTAGCTGCAAACATGATGGAATCATGTTGTCTCACTAAAAGAGTGGATTATGAAGCCTCAAGTGCCAAAGAAAACCATGCCAAGTGACTGGCTAAGAGCATCTCATTATATCTTCAATAACCTGATTAACTTGATCTATTTGACCATCAGTTTGGGGATGGTAAGTTGTGCTAAAGCAAAGCTAGGTTCCAATATCTTGAAATAGGTGTCTCCAGAAATGTGACATAAACAGAGAGTCGCGGTCACTAACGATCAGTTTAGGAAATCCATGCAGCCTAAATATTTCTTTCACAAACAGTCATGTGATATCTAAATCTTTGTAGTTGGTGTTGGGTGGGATAAGATGAGTGACCTTTGTCAGCATATTCACAATCACCATGATTGAATTATACCCTCCTTGAATAGAAGGTAAGCCAACTACAAAATCCATACTGATGAGCTCCCAATTTATATGTGGAATGCCAAGTGGCTAGAGATTGCATGACATTTTGATATTCTTAGCTTTGACCCATTGGCAACTTAGGCATTCAGTAACATATCTAAGTACATCATGCTTCAGTATTTCCTAGTAGTAAGTTTTCTTAACTGCATTAAGAGTTTTTGCATAGGCAAGATGTCCTGAGAATGGGGAGTCATGGGCTTCCCATGATATCTTCTTTTTCAATACTTGACGTAGAGGAATACAGAGCCTTGTCCTAAAATAGACAAGTCCATCATCCATAGTGAAATTTTGGTATTTGACTTTGAGCTTAGAATCAGTGTCCTTAACTAGGATTTCTCTACTAAGCACTAGCTAATACTTAGGATCCTTGTCTACCTCTTCTTTGGCTAGCTCAATGACTAGATTGCTAGGCATTGATATCATGGTAGCTAAAGTCTCTCCTTTATATGGCTTTTCCATAATAAGTGCATTTACAAAAGCTTTGCAACTTGATGCATCAGCAATCACATTCTCTTTCCCAGGTCTGAACTTGATTTCAAAATCCACCGATACTACCTCATGTTGAGATTTGGTTGAGTAAAGATCCATTTGAGACTTTTATGGTCAGTGAGACCAAAGTAAACTTGCTTCCAAGCATATAATGTCGCCACAATTTGAGAGCATGGATCACTACTAACAGCTCAAGATCATGGGTGGGTAATTCCTCTCATGGATTTTCAGTTTTCTTGAGGAATAGTCTATTGGATGACCTTGTTGGATAAGCACACAACCTAGTGCAAGAGAACTTGCATTCGTTATGACCTCAAACTCTTGGATTGGGTCAGGTAGCTTTAAAATAGGTGTTGTTACTAGTTTTTTCTTGAGCTTCTCAAAATTGGCTTTTGCTCAATGGGCACCAATACAATGGAAATTTACTTTTTTAGTAAATCAATGAGAGGTGCAGCTATTAGGGCATAATTGTTTATGAAAATTCTATACCATCTAGTCAACCCTAAGAAACTTCTCACTTTCTTAACTATCGTTGGAGGTTGTCACTCTTGAACATCTCTAACTTTGGCTGGTTTTACAGAGATTCCTTCAGAAGATACTATGAATCCAAGATATTTTAGCTGTCTTTTGAAAAAGGCACACTTCTTTTTCTTCGCATAGAGCTTGTGTGTCCTCATTGTGTCCAACACAATGCACAATTGCAGATCATGGTCTTTGTCCCTCTTGGAGTATGTTAGGATGTCATCAAAGAAGACTAGGAAAAACTCATCAAGATAAGGTCGAAAAATGTATTGCATTAATCTATTAAATGTATTAGGGGAATTCGTTAGACCGAAATACATTACAAGGAATTCAAAATGACAATATTTGGTATTGAAGGAAATTTTTTAGATATCTTCTTCCTTGATCCTTATTTGGTAATAACCAGATCGGAGATCAATCTTGGAAAATATTTTTGCCCCTTGTAGCCTATCAAGTAGCTCGTCTATTCTTGGGATTGGATACTTATTCTTGATTGTTACCTAGTTTAGACCTCGGTAATCAATGCAAAGGCAGAGAGTTATGTCATTTTTCTTTTGAAACAGTACTGGGGCTCCCCATGGCGAATTACTAGGTCTGATGCATCCTTGATCCAGTAACTACTTGGGTTGCTCTTTCAGCTCAATTACTTTGAGGATAGATATTCTTTACAAACTCTTAGCGATTGTAGGGGCTCTTGGTTTAAGTTTGATCTTATGATCGACTTCTCTTTGAGATGGTATTTTAGTCAGTTGGGAAGATGTCATCATATTCCTTTAGCCAATATGTCTCTCTCTTGTCTTGTTTATTCTGCTCAACCTTATTTAATTTTATGAGTACATAGGTAATCCTTTTCTTGACCCTTTTATTATGCGAGATGATTTGGCTAGTTGAACCTTGGGTTTTCGTGCCTCACCTTGGGTCATCATTGTTTTCCCCTTTAGGTTTTGAAAAGTCACCTGGCCTTTTCCGCACTAAATATGTGCATCATTGGGGATTAGCCAATCCATTCCCAATAGACATTTGTAGGCCCCTAAATTCATGATTCTTAAACCCATTTCAAGGAGATTGCTTCCCATGCTGAATGTCACTTTGCAAGTTTGCTGAGTAGACATGATTTCTTTTCCATTGGCAAGTTCCACAAGAGACCTAGATCTAGGTATTGTGTCTATACCTCATTTCTTGGCACACTTTGGTGGCATGAACAAGTGTGTGCTTCCGGAGTCAACAAGAATTTTAAAGGACTTACCCTCATATTCTGTTGGTGTTTGAATCACTAAAAATTGGCAATTTGGGCCTTTCTTATGGAGAGTGGTGTGAACTGATGCCCTCTCCATATTGGCGTCCATAGTTGGGTTTCCCTCTTCTTCAAGCTCTTTAAGAATTACAACAGATTCTTTTCCTTTTGTAATTTAAGCTTGGTTTTGACCTCTGTACTGTCTTTGGTGACGAATTTGGCCTTTGGGCACTGTCTTTTAAAGTGGCATGGCTCATTACAGTGGAAATACCCAAGTAGTCCTAAATTACTTCCCGTAGGTATGAAGTTTCTGATTGCTTTTTTTTTTTCCCCCTCTTTCCTTAACCAAGTGGATGCTAACCTTGGAATCGCTTAACATAGCCCCATGAAGTCCCTTTGTTTTGATTCCAGAGCCTATTATTCCTTGGCTTTGACTGAATGTCCTGAACAAGAGGTGGTACACGAATCAAAATATCTTGCAAATTAGTTAGGCGCATAGATTCCAAGTGTGTTTTTAGAGGAGCATTCCATCTGTAACGAAACTTAGACACCTATTGAGCAATAGTCATGGAAGGCACATATTTAAGCAGTGAGATAAACTTTGAGTGATATGACTCCATACTCATTTCCAGTCGTATTAAGTTAAAGAACTCATTTCTTTTTAGTGTGCGATAAGCTGGTGGAAAATATCAACCACGCACAGCTTCTTTCAAATTTTCCTAGGTAATAGTTGTCTTAGCAAGTTTCCTAGTCATTACACCACTGTTTCCACCACAAGCATGCCTCACCGGTCAATTTAAGCTTGGTGATAATAGTCTAATTAGCAGGGGTAGTTCCCGCAGTAGTAAAGTAGTCCTCCATGGTCTCAATCCAAATCTCTACCTTGGTTTCAATGTCTTTGACCTTGCCATCAAATTCTAGTGGCTTAACTTGCTTAAGGAGACACTTCTTCTCCTAAATTTTTGGACTGGCGATAGTAGTTGTATTATCTTAGGCTACTACAAGTTTCACGAATTAGTTTAGTGCTTTAACTTTTCAGCTTCGTTTCCACATTAACATACCTTACTAGTTTTGTAAAACAATGATGGGTCAAAGAGCATAATTTATTTACAAAATCTAGCAGCTATTATATTTTATTAGCCATATGCTACAATTTTTACAAGTAAGGGATATTTACAAATGACAAATATTTACAAGTAGAGATACATCAGCATCGATGGGATAGGCTGGATGCTATGTACAATTTTTAAAACATGATATCATTAAACTTTTTCTTTTTCAGGGAAGAATATCAATTACACTCATGTAGAAGAAAGTAGGCCAATTTTTGTCTATGTCCAAAAACCTATTCTATGGAAATGGCATATTTGGAAAACCATGAATATGGTAATCTCGATACTTGCAACATCGGTGGATTATAATCCTGTCGGGGCTCGGATTACCTTCAGTACCTTGGCATCGACATAATGCTCTAGCCATATCTACCAACCACTGGTAATCATAAGTGGATTCCTTCTAGACAAACAAAAGATAAAGGCCTCAACTACTTTTAAATTTTCCATCCATTCAAGGCATTTTAGATTAGTTTGCATGCTGAAGAATCAATCAGTCTCGATGTAACAGTAACACTCATCCCAGAATCATCTTCTTTCTCGATTCACAGGGGATGGATCATATAAACAATTGAGTATCCTCATCATTTCTCTCCTCCAATCGTTATCTGCGGAGTTTAGTATAGATATGTATAATGCTCAAAAAACAAGGAACTGAATCTAGGCATCATCCTTATACCAAAGTTTATCCCTTGACAATTAGCATGCTAATTATTACTTAGAAAAATTGGTCTTAAAAACCATAGATATTTTTAATTTCAATTATGCTCTGATACCACATGCTACATGCCTACTTAACCATTCCTTGGCAGCAAGTTTTAGTGGTCCATCGGGAAACTATCATAGACAGTATCGTCCAACACTCACGAAAATGCACAAGGTCTATTGTCTAGGTTTTCCAAAGTCCACCCCATATTGGAAGGTACCAGCTGTCCACAAGGATAAACGGGCGAGTTTAAGGTCCTAATTTGACAACTCAAATCTTGATGCATTAGCTAGCTCCATCAGAGGTGTTCCACAAGGGCTTCTTCTCCAACTAGAGCGATCGTAGTTACCCTTGGTTCATGGAGTGCAACACTTTTTTCCAACAACTAGTTAGGTTCAACCTTAATGTAGTTTTGGCACAGCCATCGCACCTTTCTCCTAGGATAATTTCTAATCAAGGTTCTAAGACCCGTCCCTAGGTAAGTCAATGCTCAGCTCTACCTAATTTTTCCTAATTAACATTTCATTCAAACTCTTGGCAGAAGCTTCCAACTTACCAGGACCACCCATCTGTAGGATGGATCCATCAGGGATCTTGCACACATGCTTCTTTTCACAATTTGGTTTTCTTTAGTTTTCTAATTACCTATCACATTAAGTTACGACATATGAAAGCAACTTTGTTAATTAACCCATTATCACAAGTTTCTTCACGTAATTTTATGGCACAACTGTTGAGATATCGAGCTCCACTCGTGATATGCTAGGGTGACCATTGTGCATTTATGTCACCGACTTGTTAGCTGCAGATGCGGTTGGTACACCGCCCATGAATAATAGCTAGATGACAGCTATCCTTATCTACTCTAGTTCGTGGCTCAATTAGTATGCCACCTTAGTTAGTTGAGTTTGGTTTGAGACCCATATATAGGGTTCTTCTATTTCTCTATACTAGTGTTCTTTTTGGCTTACACAACTAAGAAGAGGAAAACTGTTTTCAGCCTCCACCTTTGTGTGTATTCTCCCATTGTGTAAGTGAGAAAGCTACAAGTGAGACTCATTCCTTCTCTCCCACATTCTTGACATGGTATCAGAGCCTAGTTCATGGTAAGGAGCTCAAGAAAGCAAACCAAGTTCGCGGGTTTTTGGTAAGAGCACCAGTGTTGCTTTCATTTTTCGAGTTTGGGAGCAAGTCTCTGCAAATAGCACAGTCGGAAAGTGCAAGAGTGCATTGTCTCAGATTGAGATGCCCTTCGCGGTGTAGCAAGAGGGCAGTATATGCTGCGGGAAATGGCTTTAGCCCTAGGTTGCCATGTTTTTTTGATTCTAGGCCATTTCGGGGCCTGTTTTGGAGGCGGAAGTTTTCCGCACGCACTTAGGAAAAGGCCCTGTTTTTTGCTGTGCGACCACTGTTCTACAGGTTGGTGAAAAGTTACCGTAGAAATTGCATCGTATGTCTGTGTGCAGAGACATTGGGAGTTATAGAATCATCCTTGTTTCCTGTTGATGCAAAATCGTCACTAGGAAGCGACTGTGTGGTCAAATACCACTTTCGTCAGTTTTGCAGATTTGCCCTTGTGAGGCTGAAGCTGTGTTTTTTGCAGTGACAGAATTTTTTGCAGTGTTCTGTAATAGCGTCTGATTCTCTTTCACAGATTGTCAATCACTGAAAAGCTTGACAAGAACAACTTCCAAGCATGGAAGTTTAGAATGATGAATTTCCTTATGGGAAAAGGATATTGGGAATTTGTTGCAGAAAATGAAGAAGAACCAGTTCTTCCTGATGTTCCCAATCAACAGCAAATGCACGCATTTAAAGGAAGGCATGAGAGAGCGAGAAAAGTTATGTACTGGCTGTCTAACAGTATTTCAGACTCTATGATTGTGCATATTCAGGATGCAAGTACGCCAAAGGAGGCATGGGATACTTTGTCAAAAATGTATAGCACAAATACGCAAGCCAGGAAAATGTAGCTCAAGAAAGAGTTGCACAATGTGCAAAGAGAAAGTATGAGAATCAATGACTACCACATGAAGGTGAAGAAGATTGCATATGCACTTGCTTCCATTGGGTCGCCAGTGGAAGATAATGATCTAGTTTCCATGACCTTGAATGGTCTAGGAAAGGATTATGCACAGTTCCGAACATCCATTTCCATCCATGAAAGATTTCTTGATTTTGAGGAGTTGATTGCTCTTCTAATTTTTGAGGAGCTGAGAAATGGTGGTGCATCTTCTTCAAGAGGAACTTCAAAAGAAATTGACTTCTAGTCAAATGTTGGAAGAGGTAGAGGTAGAGGTAGAGGAGGCCAATCTAGAGGCCGTGGTAGAAATCAGAATTTGTAGCAAACTCAAGAAAACCAGTCCTATGGAGGAGGACGTGGTAACTCTAGAGGCAGGGGGAGCCAAAGAGGTCGTGGTGGATGGCAAAGAGGCCAAAATGCAAACAACAATGTTGAATGCTACTACTGTGGTAAAATGGGTCATATGGCTAAAGACTGCTATAAAAAGCAGAATGACATCATGAATGGAAAATTGCAATAAGGGAATTATGCATCTTCTAGTAGACAGGGTGATGACAGAAATGAGCATTTGTTTATGGTGCAGCACATGAACAATTCTGTGACAAGTGCAGAAGAAAGCAACGAAGTGTGGTATGTTGACTCAGGTGCGTCAAACCACATGACAGGTCATGCAGAATGGATGCAGGATGCAAGGAAAATGGAAAAACTAGGATTTGTGGAGACTGGTGATGATACTGCACATCCTATTGTGCAAATTGGAAAAATTCATTTGTCTATGCAGGATGGGAAGAAGAAATACCTGTTAGATGTATTTCATGTCCTGAATATCACAAAGAATCTGGTTTCTGTTGGCCAAATGGTTGAGCAGGGCTTGCAGGTCAGATTTAATCCTCATGGACGCTTTGTTGAGGATATGAAAAATAAAGGTCGCTTGATAGCAAAAGGAAAGAAGAAGGGTAGAATGTTTACGTTGGATGCAGACATGCCTGAATTGAGTGCAGTAATGTTTGCACATGGGACCGGTGTAGTTGCAGATATTGATATTTGGCATAAACGCATTGGTCATGTTAATGTATAGCGACTTAAATCAACGTAGACCCAAAATATTGTTGTAGGATTGCCTAAATTCAAGGTTGTAGAAATGCATAAGGTATGTGAAGCCTGTCAATTTGGAAAACAGGCAAAGAAACCATTTCCTAGACATGTTCAAGAGAGTAAGAAGCCATTGGAATTAATCCACTCTGATGTGTGGACTACTAAAGCTGCATCTATTGGAGGTTGTCATTATTTTGTCACTTTTATTGATGACTATAGCAGAAAATTTTGGGTATATTTTATGAAAAAGAAAAGTGAAGTGTTTGAGCATTTCAAAACTCTTAAAGCTATGGTTGAAAAAGAAACAGGTCTACAAATAAAATGCCTAAGGTCAGGTGGAGGGGGAGAGTACCTCTCAAATGAGTTTGCAAGGTTCCTACAGGAGCGTGGCATAAATCAGCAATATTCATGCAGTCACCCCCCACAACAAGATGGAATTGCAGAAAGGAACAATAGGCATATTGGAGAGGTATCTCATGCCATGCTCAACAAAAAATACTTGACAGATTTTTACTGGGCTGAAGCAGTTGCTATAGCAGTCTACATAATGAACAGGACTCCCATTGCAGCAATACATGTGATGACTCCAGAGGAGAGGTATACTGGTAGGAAACCAGATATTTCTCATTTGAAAATTTTTTGTTGCATTGCCTATGTTCATGTGCAACATGAGTTGAGATCCAAGTTGGATCCAAAAGCTGAGAACTGCATCTTTATTGGTTACTCTCTGTAGTAGAAAGGGTATAGATGCTATAACCCTTCTACTCGTAAGTTTACTGTGAGTAGAGATGGTGTTTTTGATGAGATGAGCAGCTGGTATAAACCAGTAAATGTGATTGATGATGTGGATGCACAAAATGATAATGCTACATAGAATTCACAGCAGCAGTCACAAAATATTACTGGACCTGGAGTGTCCTCTAGCAGTGGTTCACATTCTTCACCATGGGCAGGCAGATTGAGATCAGGAGAATCTCCTCAAAGCAATGCAGATAGTGGTATGCAGGTTTCACGAAAGGAAAAGAGAAGGTAGATCAGCCCATGTTTGATGTGAATGCAGTCACTCTTATGTGGATGGTGAATCTAGTGGCTCAGAACAAAGCATTGATGATGAGTTGGGCATTGTTTCTATTGTTACACCTAGAGTAAAGAAGACCAGGGATGTTTTGAGAGCACCTGGGAGTGAACCTACTTTGCACAGGTCTACCAGAGCTAGGTATCCTGTGGATAGGCTGAAATATGATGGATTTACAGCCATTCACTTTGCCTATATGGTCAAAGTGATAGAGGAACCAGAACCCACTTCTTTTGAGCAAGTCATGGGAAAAGAAAAATGGGAGAAAGCGATGGATGAAGAAATGGATGCCTTGGAAGAAAATGCTACATGGGAATCGGTACCTTTGCCTAAAAATAAGAATGCAATTGGTTGTAAGTGGGTTTATAAGGTGAACACAATGCAGATGGTTCTATGAACAGATACAAGGCAAGATTAGTAGTCAAGGGGTATGCACAAACATATGGTATTGATTATGAAGAAACATTCAGTCCGGTTGCAAGGATGAAAACTGTAAGAGTAGTCATTGCTATGGCTACATCAAAGGTTTTACATCAGATGGATGTAAAGAATGCCTTCTTGCATGGTGATTTGCAAGAAGAGGTCTATATGGAGCAGCCACCAGGTTATGTGCATACTATTCATCCTAAGTTTGTTTGCACGTTGAAGAAAGCCTTGTATGGCTTGAAGCAAGCACCTATAGCATGGTGTGACAAGATAGGATAGTATCTTGTCACTATTGGCTTTCAGATTTCCAAGGCAGATTTTTCACTTTATGTGAGAAAAACAGAGAAAGGTATTGTGCTACTTGTCATTTATGTTGATGATTTGATTATGACAGGTGATAGTGATGAAGATATCCTTCATGTGAAAATGCTATTGAAGCAGAAGTTTGAGATGAAGGATTTGGGAGAGCTACGTTATTTCTTGGGCATTGAGGTGATTAGATCACCAAGTGGGATACGGCTCTTGCAGAGGTAGTATGGATTGGACATGCTGTCAAATATGGGATGATAGGCTGTAAGCCTATTTCAGTTCCTTTGGAGCAAAATGTGAAGTTGAGCACAGATACAGGTGAGCTTCTGGAAGACCCTACTATGTGCAGATGCATAGTAGGAAGTTTGATTTATATGACTATTACCAGGCCAGATTTGAGTTATGATGTTGGATTGGTAAGTCACTTTATGCATGCTCCAAGGAAACCGCATTTGGATGCGGCTAGATGCATACTCAGGTATGTGAAGTCCACATTGCAATATGGACTATTTTATGAGACTGGGGTTCAGATACAGTTGCATGGATACATTGATGCTGATTGGGCTGGTAGTATTTCTGATAGACGATCTACCAGTGGATATGTGTTCTCTTTTGGGAGTTCTATAGTCACTTGGAGCAGCAAGAAATAGCCTACAGTTGCCTTGTCGAGCACAGAGACTGAGTAAGGGGTACAACAATGGCTGCATGTGAGGTAGCTTGGTTGCATAAGCTACTTTATGATATGCATCAGCCTACAAATGGGTCAGTTGTCATTTATTGTGACAACATGAGTAGTATACACTTGGAAAATAACCCAGTTTATCATGCTAGAACAAAGCACATTGAGGTGCATTATCACTATGTGCGGGAGAGGGTTTTACTAGGTCTTATTGATCTAGTTTATGTCAGCACAGAGGATCAGGTAGCTGATATATTTACTAAGGCATTGGGCGCAAAGAAGTTGTGCAAGTTCAGAGGCCTGCTTGAATTGGATTGAGCTCAAGGGGGAGTGTTGAGATATCGAGTGAGTTCCACTCGTGATATGCCAGGGTGACCGTTGTGCATTTATGTTACCGACTTGTTAGCTGCAGATGCGGTTGGTACACCGCCCATGAATAATAGCTAGATGACAGCTATCCTTATCTACTCTAGTTTGTGGCTCAATTAGTATGCCACCTTATTTAGTTGAGTTTGGTTTGAGACCCATATATAGGGTTCTTCTATTTCTCTGTACTAGTGTTCTTTTTGGCTTACACAACTAAGAAGAGGAAAACTATTTTCATCCTCCACCTTTGTGTGTATTCCCCCATTGTGTAAGTGAGAAAGCTACAAGTGAGACTCCTTCCTTCTCTCCCACAACACAAAGACAAAGAAAACAATCTTTTGGCAAAACATATTTCACAAAGTTATTTAGATGCATTTTCCCTTCTGCCTACGTAGAAGATAAGCTTCCATTCATCAGAAAATCCCTTCCATTTGTGTAGAAGAAAACAAACCCTCTAAGATTTTCGTTCCTTCACTAGTACCGAGGATTCTAGTGTCCCATATTGATTCGTGTGAGGGTTAGGAAATTTCTAGGAGTGATCGAGAGATTTACGGCCAGAGCCCCCTCTGGCACTCCCGTCTCCTCTTGTCTAATGGATTCCTCACCAAGTGACCTCTCACCGTTCGGTCCGATCCAATGCTCCTCGCGGCAGTACAAAACAATTCCCCTTCGAGCAGGGTTCCACGTCTAGCCATGGGGAGGCATAGTGCGATATTTCCTCTTATTATCCTGATTATATATTTACAATTAGATCTAACTACTACAAACACACTCAATCTTTCATGTGCAACCATCAATGGATGCACAAAAAGAAAGAGACAACAACAAGTGTTTGTAGCATAGGAAGGAGGCCCATCCAAATCTAGGATTTGTCTATTTTATGCTTATGAAAAATTTGGTATTTCCACCCTAAAAGAAAATATGGGCATTTATGCTTGTGACAAGAAGTTCATGCACTATTCTGCCCTAACGTGCACTTAGCAGGATTTCAAATGCTTTTCCAAGTTTGTTTAGACTTTGGAATTTGTATTGACAAATTCTTATCAATGTCCAATAAGGCCTGTCAACTTGCGATATTTATTTAATTTCCTAATACTAATAGTTTCACCATTGTCGAGTATTTCATAGTTGTTTTTACTACAGCATTCTTGATATTTTAGGTAAGGTTTTCCTGCAGACTCATACGTGGGTCAACTCATGATATTGACGCACTCGCTAATATAATCAGTAATATTAACATTCTGTGAGTTTTCAATAAGAATTTTTTTGAAAATTTTATTCTATTCATATTCTATGGTTTAATCGATGATGTCCGACCATTTGCCAAACTTCCAACGTTATCTAAAAAGATCAATTTTCAGTTAGCTATGTCCTAAGTGCAATGCTCATTGTTTTTCCGAAAACTTTATTCTAGGCAATGCAAAAAGCATAAGTGTAAATTTTCTTTCATATTTCTCACATTGAATTTTATTAATACATACTCATTTCATGTGCACCTAGTATATATTTTTCTATACAATTTTTGGTTGATTTAATGCATTGATTATTTCATGGTATTATCTAAATGATTTTCTATAAATTACTATAAAAATCATATTTATCCATTTATCATTAGCAAAATTAAATAATGATAGTCACTTTCAAGGAAAAATTATAAAATATTCCCTTCCCTAACACAGTCTACATTTTTCCTATTATTATGATCACATGTATCATTAATAAAATAACAATAAATATAAAAAAATAAACTATAATTAGGATATTTTATTAATGGAAAGCATATAATTCTTTTTCAAGTGAGAGTTTTTTCAGTGAATAGTTAATTATTATATTACTTAGAATATTTTCCTAAGCGGTAGTTATATGCATTTTCTTTAGAATGCTTTTGTAATTGTTTAAAGCCAAATATAGCAATAAGCTTATAAAACATGTTTTTTTTCAAACCGAAAAGATGTTACCTTTATCAGGTTTGCAGTAATGGGGGTTTCGCCAATTCCGATTGCATCATTTTCTCCATGGGCCATGTTCTTTACTTCCCTTATTTCAAATGGGCTTTTTGAATTTTTGCGACCTCGTAGAGCCATGGATGAAAAGCGAAATTGACATGGTAGTTCAGGGAGAGTTGGTGGTTTTCCAAAAAAATTTCTCTAGCATTTTGCTTAGCCATATGGTTGTATGAAAGGAAGGTGTAATAGGGGGTAGAGAAAATGAAAATGAGGTAGAAGAGGGATATTTTCATTCTTCAAGGCTCAAGCTACAATGTAAAAGAGAAGTAGAGAAAATTTTCCATTATCAGGGGGTACCCAATAACTATTGCAACCATACCACCTCATAGGCTACCATAGTAGCACCTCTATATATTAGCCTTTGTACTTGATAAAGAAACTGTTCGTTACTTTTTACTGCTCCAAGTAACTACTCTGCTATCAAGGGAAAACTTGAATCCACTAGTAGATCTTCTATCTAACTTGCTACTAGTCTAATCTATAGATGCACATCCTTATCTACCTCATGAAAATTTACATAATGCAAGGTGGACTTTGTATACCACAATATGCATCTAACTATATCCCAATGAGGCCTCCTAGGTACTTGGATAAATTGACTTATGAGTCCACAACATAACTCAAGTCTAGCCTTGTGATAGTCATATAGATTAAACTCCCTACTATCTTCCTAAACATAGTAGAGACTTCTATCTAATTTCCAATGTTAGCACTTAGCTTTATATTTTTCTCCAATGGCACTAAAAGAGGCTTACATGTTGTCATACCATACTTGAATAACATATCCAAGCCATACTGCCTTTGGGATAGCCATATACAATCAACAAATCTTATCAATACCAATAAAGTATCATAACTCATCCTAAATCTTCATCTCAAACTTTTGATTTAAGAGGCTCTTGACATTAGCAATCCCATTATCACTATCACAAATAAGAATAAAGTCATCCACATAGATAACTTATATAGTGACTAAACCTACATCATTTTTTCTCATGTAAATTGAGTCATTTGCATTAGAAACATAAAACCTAACATTGTCAAGATACTCTTCTATCTTGTCAAATCATGCTCTAGGTTCTTGTCTTAGCCCATAGAGTGCCTTCTTTAACCTACACACATATGTGAGATGCTCTAAATCCTCATAACATGTTAGTTGCTCCATATATACCTCTTCTTTCAAATGACTGTGAAAAGGTATTCTTCACATCCATTTATTATAAAATCCAACATTTATCTATTGCTAAAGTAATCACACATTTGATAGTTGCCATCCTAGCAGCTGGATTGAATGTCTCTTCATAATCTTGCCATATGTCTATGCATAACCTTTTGCAACCAGCCTCTTCTGATACATGATTATAGATTCATTTATATTATGCTTTACTTTGTAGACCTACTTGCAATCAATATATTTATCTCATGGGACAAAGGAAAAAGAAACATAAGAAAATGAAGAATTATGGAGAGAGGGAGAGAGAGGATCAAGGAAAAATGGGCATCATATTTTCATCCTTTTGTTGAGATAATCTCATGGGCATCTTTTATCATCTATCACATGTAATAGAGGAAATGGAGCATGCTCCTTCAGAGCTTTGATGATACTAATCTTGTTCATTAAAATGAAGGAGCTTGATTTTTGGAGTTCTAGTCTTTCTCTGTCCTCTCTACTTCCAATCTTTCTCTCTCCTTTTATCTACACATTATTGTTAGTCTCTATGAGAAAAGGGGAATGGGGATTCTAGTGGAAGAGGTGTATATTAAGCATAAAAGGAGCATTGAGATGTGTTTTTGGATCAAGTGGAAGCATATTTAGTGTATTAGTGGCTAGAAGGAGTGTTAGCAACTGTGGATCTCTTATGGCACGACACACACGTTCAGTGGGTTTAGCAATTTTCACGCAAGTATAATAAATTTGATATCAAATGATGATAGAATAATAAATTATTTTAGAGAAGGATAAATGGAAGTAAAATCTTAGTCTTGAGCACCTTGGTTGATCTATTTTTTATTTTTATGAATTTTTACGCTATAGATAAACAAAAATTAAATAAAGCTATAAAAAATTAAAAAATCATATAAAAAACCAATAAGTAGATAAAAATAAATAATGTGCTAAAGTTTCAAAGAATCATAAAAATTTACATACACAACTTTAGTTTCATGAAAAATGATGCTTCTAATGCTCAAAAGTGATGTTTTGATAGTAGAGGGTTGGTTTGAGTGCCTTTCACCACAATCCTTGTGGTGCTACAAGGTATAAATATGATTAAATATGACTAATTTTTTGTTTTCTAATGAATTGCATGCTTAGGATATTCATTTGCTGTATATTTTCTTAGAGATAGCACAATTCAGAACTATTTGATGCCTTTGGGTGCATAATACACTTCAACATCATGTAGGTGTCATGAAAAAATGGAAAGATATGATTGATGCATCTATTGTTCATATTCTCAATAAAATATGCTTGAGTGATCATTGTATACATTATGCATTTGAGCATCCTTTTGCACACACAATGTGATATCAATTGTTTTACTTTAAGTGAGTGTGTGAGGGAGTCTAGCCTCATAAGATGTAGGGGTTTAAAAGGATTAAAGTGAGGTTAAGAAGACTAAGTGATATATAAATTTGTGAAATCAAGGCGGATCCAATACCTAACCAACAAAAGATGTTGGTTGGGCATTCAAGCATGGTAGCACCTAAGTATCATATGTATAGTATATTAGACACCAATATGTTGGGGCACTCGATCTTGGAGTTTAGAACAAGAAATTAGGAAGTGGACCAAAACACAGTGTCTTAGTATGAGATGAGGTTTGCTAGTCTAAGGATCAATCGCTCATGGCTGATTGGCCATGGGGTTTGGGTGTTTAAAGTAGTGTGCTCAGTATGAGTGAGTCGCTATCAGGCCTATTTTAGGTCCTCATAGAATGTGAAAGAGGAAAGTAGGGGTGGTATGTAGAGCCTTAGGGGTGGTAGGAAGAGAAAATGGTGAATAAGAGGGAAGGGAGGTGTGAAACGATAGTGAGAGGTGAGGGCATGGAGTGTATGGCAAAGAGAAAAGAAGCGTGTCAGTGACATCATTGTGATGGGTGATTCTTGCCTCTTTTTCATAGAGATGAGTATCTTTGTTTCCCTCTTGCACCGATATTTGAGTTGAAAAAAGCATGCACCAAGAGGTGCAAAAGCCTCAATAGTAAATCTCATTCCCATTAGATTCATATTTGTAGTACTATGGCCAAAGGAAAATATAATTGATTACAATTTAGCATTCAAAAATAAATTGTGGACACTAAAGTCACTAATTGCTGCATGGAAGCATTGTAGCATGGCTGTGATGGGACATGGTTGACAAGATGGCTACCACTATTGCTTATAATTGTGGAGGAGCTACATTTTAGGTGACCAATCACTACAAGGATAGGAGGGTATAGCGACGGCCATTTGCAATGAGAAATAGCGACGGTACTCAGACGAAAAAAATGCGAGCCGAAACCCGATCACGTTATTTTACGTGCATTCACGAAAGAGAGAGCGAACATCTTGCATTTGAGAGGGAGAGAAAGAGAGAAAGAGGGAAAACGAAGGCTTCTCATTGCCACCGCCACCGTTCCCGAAGAAGAGAAGGAGGTGTACGAAGGGTAAAGAGGAGCCGCCGTCACGAAGAGGAGACGCCAAACCCTTCTTGGAGCCTTTACCGTGAGTGCATTGTCCATTCTTACTTTTATTTTGTGTTTTCTCTCTCTCTTTTACTTGTTTTTGGTATAATTCGTGTGTATTAAGAGAGGGACAAGAAATGAGAGAGAAAGAGAGGGAGAGGGAGAGGGAGAGGGAGGAAGAGGGAGGGGAGAGGGAGAGGGAGAGGAAGGGAGAGAGAAAGAGAGGGAGAGGGAGAGGGGGAGGGAGAGGGAGGGAGAGGAAAGAGAGGGAAACATTCAACATAATAGGGAAAGAGAGAGGGAGAGGATAGAGAAAAAAGAGAGAAAAATCATTAAACATAATAGGGAAAGAGAGAAAGAGAGGGAGAGGAAATGAGAGGAAGAGGAAGAGAGAAAAGGAAATGAGAGAGGGAGAGAAGAGAGAAAAAACATTAAACATAATAGGGAAAGAGAGCAAGAGAGGATGAGGGTGAGGGAGGGAGAAGAAATGAGAGAGGGAGAGGAAGAGAGAAAAAGGAAATGAGAGAGGGAGAGGAGAGAGAAAAAAAATGAGAGGAGAGGAGATAGAAAAACAGAGAAAAAATATTTAACATAGTAGGGAAAGAGAGAAAGAGAGGGAGAGGGTGAGGGAGGGACAAAAAATGAGAGAGGAAGAGGAAGAGAGAAAAAGGAAATGAGAGAGAAAAATGAGAGAAGAAGAGGAGAGAGAAAATAAGAGAAAAAACATTAAACATAATAGGAAAAGAGAGAAAGAGAGGAAGAGGGTGAGGGAGGGAGAGGAAATGAGAGAGGGAGAGGAAGAGAGAAAAGGAAATGAGAGAGGGAGAGGAGAGAGAAAAAGATAGAAAAAACATTAAACATAATAGAGAAAGAGAGAAAGAGAGGGAGAGGATGAGGGAGGGAGATGAAATGAGAGAAACATTAAACCTGATAGGGAAAGAGAGAAAGAGAGAGAGAGGGTGAGGGAGGGAGAGGAAATGAGAGAGGGAGAGAAAGAGAGAAAAAACACTAAACCTAATAGGGAAAGAGAGGAAGAGAGTGAGAGGGTGAGAGAGGGAGAGGAAATAAGAGGGAGAGAGAGGAAAGGAAATGAGAGAGGGAGAGGAGAGAGAAAAAACATTAAATATAATAGGAAAAGAGAGAAAGAGAGGGAGAGGAAATGAGAGAGGGAGAGAAAAGGAAATGAGAGAGGAAGAGGAGAGAGAAAAAATGAGAGAGGGAGAGGAGAAAGAAAAAGAGAGAAAAAACATTAAACTTGATAGGGAAAGAGAGAAAGAGAGGGAGAGGGTGAGGGAGGGAGAGGAAATGAGAGAGGGAGAGAAAGAGAGAAAAGAAAATAAGAGAGGGAGAGGAGAGAGAAAAAAATGAGAGAGGGAGAGAAAAGAGAAAAAGAGAGAAAAAACATTCAACCTAATAGGGAAAGAGAGAAAGAGAGGGAGAGGGTGAGGGAGGGACAGAAAATGAGAGAGGGAGAGGAAGAGAGGAAATGAAATTGTTGTAGTAATAGTAGTTTTTTTCTTTTCTTATTTTTTGTAGTAGTAGTTTTTCCTTCTTTTCTTGTTTATTATTGTTCTAGTAGTAGTAGTAGTAGTAGTTGTTGTTGTTTTTTTGTTTCTTCTTCTTCTTTTCTTTTTTATTATAGTGGTAGTGGTAGTCATGGTCAATGTTTTTTCTTCTTTTATTGTCTATTATACTAGTAGTGGTAGTGGTAGTGGTAGTGATAGTGGTAGTGGTAGTCATGGTCATAGTCATAGTCATGGTCATAGTCGTAGTCGTGGTCATAGTCGTAGTCGTGGTCATGGTCGTGGTAGTGGTAGTGATAGGGGTAGTGGTAGTGGTAGTGGTAGTGGTGGTGGTGGTGGTAGTGGTGGTGGTAGTGGTAGTCGTGATTGTCGTCGTGGTCGTTGTTTTTTCTTCTTTTCTTGTTTATTATACTGGTAATGGTTGTGGTAGTGATAGTCTTGGTCGTGTCGTGGTCGTGGTCATGGTCATGGTTGTGGTCATGGTCCTAGTCATGGTCTTCGTCATCGTCATCGTTGTACTCGTAGTCGTAGTCGTAGTCGTAGTCATAGTCATAGTCATAGTCGTAGTCATAGTGATAGTCATAGTCGTAGTCGTAGTCGTAGTCGTAGTCATAGTCATAGTCATAGTCATGGTTGTGGTCGCGGTACGACTACATAGTCGTAGTCGTGGTCGTGGTCGTGGTCGTGGTCGTGGTCGTGGTCGTGGTCGTGGTCGTGGTCGTGGTCGTGGTCGTAGTCGTAGTCGTAGTCATGGTCGTGGTCGTGGTCGTGGTCGTAGTCGTAGTCATAGTCGTAGTCGTGGTCATAGTCATTGTCATGGTCGTTGGTCGTTGGTCGTGGTCGTGGTCGTGGTCGTGGTCGTGGTCGTGGTCGTGGTCGTGGTCATGGTCATGATCGTTAAAGAAAATGAGAGAGGGGGAGGAAGAGAAGAAAGAAGAAGGAACGAGAGAGAGGGAATAAACATATAGCATAATAAAGAAAGAGAAAAAGAGAGAGATAGATGGAAGGAGAGGAGTTAATGAATGGATAAAAGACAAAGAGAGAGTGGTGGCAAGATTTGGTGAGGTCCGTTGCAACACCACGAGACGGGAAGCACTTCGATATATATACGTTAATTTATGGGTGGGTGGGTGGAGACTTTATATACATTAATTTTTGGTGAGTTACGGGAGAAGAAATCCCTTCTCAAACAATTGAAGAATGAAAAAAAGAATGTTAACAAAAACAAATTGTTTGTCGTAATGTAGACAAAATGGAAAACGATGAGGGCCTTGTTGTTCAAAAATGCGAGGTGTGTCTTAATCAGTGTGTCCCATGTCCTTTCTCTTAATGCAAGCTGGCAATTAGACGAAAACGTTGATTGTCTATAGAACACGCACGACACTTCAGCGAGTTTCAATCTGAGATCATTGATCATGCGATCTTGAATTTTCAGCAAACGGTAAGAAAAGTTAATATCAATCATGCATTGTACTCGCAAGATAATTGAATACCATATATAGGAAGATTGGGTGTGGTTGGAAAATTTTCTATCTAGGGAGGTGACGTCTCGTCCCAAGGAGGGGTGCACCCTTTGCGGCCAATTAGAAGAGTTCCTGGGCGTCCCTTGGAAGGTACTACCCAATCTATACCATCAATACTAGAGGAGACAGGCAGCCCTCTTGACCTATCTACAATCTTGGATCTTGAGATGGAGGTAATGATCGATGCATTGATTCCCACAGATGTCGAGACTTCTGATCCGCTTAGAGAGGAAGCATACATACCATTATATGATGGGTGCCGAGTATCTTGCCTAAAGACACTTCTTGCACTCCTAAGTGTGCAAGCAAAATATAGGTGGAGTGATGCAAGTGTGATCGAGTTGTTCAGGTACCTTCTACGTATGCTTCGTTGATTTCTTTTCGGCACTATCATTAAAAACATTTGTGCTTTTTCAAGGTGTTTTATGATTTTTTTCAGGTTACTAAAATATCATATATTACCACCTACGAATACCATGCCTGAGTCTTGTGATGATGCATGACATGTTTTACGAAAGCCAGGCATGGACTACAACAGCATCTATGCTTGTATCAATGATTGCATACTGTTTCGAGGAGAATATAAGACTATGGAGACATGTCCAAAGTGTGGTGCTCACAAGTATCAATAGGACTTGTAAGGACAAACCATCCTTCAAAAAGTTCTTAGACACTTTTCACTTATCCCCCGCATAAACCACATGTTTCATACGTCCAGCATGGCGAGCTTGACAACCTGGCATGCGCAGAATAGGTCTATAGATGGAGTTCAATGAATATCAGCGGATTCATGCACATGGAGCCACATCGACTCTACCTTCTTAGGCTTTGAGAGCCAAGGAATCTTTGGCTCGATCTTGCAATGGATGGCATGAACCCATTCGGTGTACACTCAACTTCTTAGAGTGTCTGGCCTATAGTCCTTGTCAACTACAATATCACTCCATGGCTTTCTATGAAGAAAGCACATATCATCCTTAGCTTACTCGTCCCCGGCCGCTACAAAGTAAAAAATATGGACATGTATCTTCATCCATTAGTCAATGTGCTTAAGATTTTGTGGGAGGAGAGGGTCATCATGCAAGATATGAGCAAGCACAATGGTCGACGGGTCCACCAATATTCGAGCCATTCTCATGTGGACAATGCATGACTTTTCGGGATTCAGAGAGTGCTCAGGTAAATAGGCTTCCGTTCTCATTGGTAATATCTATCATAGCTCGTTCAAGTTTGCATTCACTGGATAGAGGTGTTGGAACAGGTCTCATTACCTCAGGTTATCATGCATGTCCATTGTGCGGGCCACAGTTAGACTCTCAAAGGTCACGAACCATGAAGAAGATGGTATATCAAGGACACATCGCTTTCTTGCCAGAGGGTCATGAACTTAGGGAAGGTTTTCTTGGACGATCTCCAGCACATATGAATGGCACAAGCTGGTACGAGCTGAAAAGGTCCATGCGGAGTCACATCCAAACAGAATGCGACGGTTCTCTGTTTTCTACGAGTTGCCATATTGGACCCACTTACAGATCAACCACTTGTTGGATTCCATGCATATTTTCAAGAATGTGGGCAGCTTGCTATGGGACCACATCACAGGAAAGAGAGACATTATAGGGACACGAATGGATTTGAAGGAGGTAGGTAAGATGGAGGCACTTTGGCCATAGTCGAGTGCTGATGGTGGCGTGTGCAGCTACCTCACGCTCCTTGGGTTTTGTCCACTAAAGAAGAGTGCATTGTGAAGTAAATAGTCAAGTCTATCCGAACTCCGACGGGTATGATGCATTCTCTTAGGTCTGCGTTTTCTAAAGATGACCAATTATGAGGGCTAAAATCCCATGATTGACATAAGATATGACAGGTTTGTACTACGAATGGATTGTAAGTGGCCTACACATTTTGGTATTTGGAGTGTAGTCATTATTCATAATGCTTTCTCATTTGTGGTAGTTTGTACTACCGATCACGATCATAGGATGCCTTACTCCAGAAATACGCGGGGCCATTTAAAGGTTGTCAACTTTAGTGCAATGGATCTCACAAAAGGAGATTAAGATGTCCTCTATTGAATCCGCGAGGTGGAGAGCAGTGGAGATGGTTTGTCTCTTTGAGAAATACCTACCTACTAGCATGCTCACGATACAAATCCACCTTCTTGTGCATCTTGTAGATAAAGTGGAGATTGCTCGACCTATCCATACATGATGGATGTTCTTCTTGGAGAGCCTCATGAAAACCCTGAAAGGCTTTGTGTGAAAATGATCTCAGCCACAAGGTAGCATGGCTGAAGGCTAGTTACTGTCTGAGATACTAGTGCATATTTCACAATGGCAACCAATGGTGGATCTAGACAACAATATGCTATGGTCATTGAAGGACAATGATAGACTGATCGGAGATGTGGTGGTTAGAAATGGGGTAGAAAAAAGAATGGATGCTGCAGTGGAGGAGAAAGTGAATGGCTTTTGTATGTTGCACCATGCCTCTATGGAGACGTGGCTCACCAGGTACCAGAAGCTAGGCAAGATCGAGAGGAAGCGCGATTTGAATTTTGACATAGTATGCACCATCGATTGATTCCATATCCGGAGGGCATGGAGGAGATGCCATGGTTCATGTCAACGTGATGGTTACATGGACCTTTGACCATAGCATCTCGCGAAGGGGCGGAGGTCTCAATCGAGGAGTGGAGATTCTCAAGGGAATGTAGTCCAAAGGTGATGACGTGTTTAGGATTTTTCGTATCTATATTTTATATGTGATAACTAATTTGAGTGTTTAAATGTACAATACAAAATATATAGTGCAGTGTGGTCGAGCGGACAGCTTTTTCGCGTGGAGCATATTGACAAAATGTGCTCCACAACGGATTGTGGTATCATGGCAAGGTTCGAGCAAGAGAGCCGATGATGAGCAACGGATCCAAACATGGTTATAGATGACATGGAGAATTTTGAAAACTTGCAAAGTATTATTACGGTGGATTATCGTAGCTTCTCCACGATACTATTCGATATACAATGGTTCAAAGTGGTACTTGAAGGAGCTAGAGTAACAGTTCGATGAGGTCCATCTGGATTTCTCGAAATAGATTCTAAAAAAAAATAGACAGATTTGCGCAACACCTTTGTGTTGTCGGCCCATTGTGAACAAGTGCACGAACTCATTTGTTTGTTAATTGTATTACGACATGATACATGTCATAATAGTTTAATCTCTTTTGTACGTGTTTGTGAACATGTAATCTTCTATCCAAACCCGCGGCAACCTCAATGGTGGTATGTTATACCTTCAGCTCCCCAAAGTGCGAGAGTATATGATCAAAGCAATGTTCCGAGCATAGATGATGACAACATGCAAATAAAGGGGTCGATATTGCAAGGGATGGAGGCCACATAAAGCTTGGAGTATGTAGAGGAGTTAGCATCGGGTAACAATGATGGAACTACAAGAGTCCAAGAATTCTTTGAGAATGAGGTGGACTCATTCTTTTGTAGTGACATGTCTATCGACCTTCCAGTGTATGTGAAGTTGTGTCAAGAGATTGACATGGGACCATAGGATACTTCATACTTGAAGCATCCACTTACTTAATTCGTTTAGTAATCACTTATAAGGGTACAATAAGATATGCATTTTAAGTGAGATCATTTTTTTAGGATTTATATTATTGTGCTGGGTTGTATGATTTAAATTGATTATGCTAACATCATTTTTTATCTGTGTAGGTGACATTTTTAAATACTTAGATCATCAGGATGAGTTAAGGGATGAGCGATGAGGAGTTTCAAGATATCTTCATGCACATATCTCCAGATCAAATGACAAGATTCAGAGACATGGCAGACCAGGAGCTGTCTCGAACATCGTCAGGCTGCTCTATTAGATCTACTTTGGCGCGATCAGATGCTTCAGCTTTGAGTAGATGAGGTCGACGCTCTAGACTTGGGCCAGAGGGAGGGACTACTTCAGGGTCAGGGGGATACTGTTGTAGAGATACGGAGGCAGTGAGCCCGCGGTCGACACGAAATACAGGTGCTACTCCTCGTTCTCGTGGAAGTTCCAGGGAGCATGGCTCAGGTGGCTGTTGTGGAGGCACGGATGTGGTATCTCTGTCTCATCATTTTGCTGGAGTTGCATCACCTCTAGGATTTGTCACACCTGTGGGGATGTCTACTCTAGCTACTCCGGCTTTTTCTCAACCATCTATAGGTGGCACCCCTATGGGTGCTATATCGATAAATACTACCCCAGTCAGTACACCAGATGTATAAGGGTCTCCTGGATATACCCAAGAGCGTGGTCGCAGGTGGGAGAGGACCCATCTTAGGTATACCCCCAAAGGGATATGCCTATCTTATCGATGATAAGTCAGAAGCCATCATCATGAATGATGAGGGAAGGAGTGTGATGGCTCGCATGAGAGAGTTGTGCCAACAAGTTTTTCAGAAAACATCTTAGATCATTGGAAAAATATACCGGAGGGAATCAATGACTACATAGTACCATCCTTGCATGAGGAGTTTTCAGTTCCAGTCACAACTGATAGATTTTCTAGGGGCTAGATGATAGAGTGAATGTGTGCAAATATGTCACACAGATGATCGACGCATGCAAGGCACTCAAGAGTGGGGATGCAAAGCCCAATCTCTAGACGTGGATGACTAGTGCCGACTGAGGGAGGAGGCTACAGATTCTCAAGGACATTGGAGTCAATAGCGCGAGGCGGTGAGGGCACGACTAGAGGCCGGAGTGGTCCATCATCTTGGGAGTGGCGGTCACAGGACATATTTGGAGGACTTTGTAAGTTTTTCTTTTGTTTTGCTTGCTTATTTTTTTGCAATATCCTTTGTACTGACAATCATGTTTCTAACAGTTAGTATTTTTTTTCTTTACAGTACTCCATTACAGATCCCGATCCGACCGACCTTGAGACTCGATATGCAAAGAGGCACAGTCTCACTGCATTGATTGACCAATTTTATAGACGTGATGGCCCTGTAAGTCACTCATCTTTCTTATTCATACTTACCATATTTAATTAGAATGCATTATTGTATGGTGGACTAATATATAGATGTTTCTTTTTTTGCAGATTCCATTCGATGCTCCTTTGTGGAAGGATTAGCTTTTAGATGGCGAGGATATATAGCTCGCCCCCCCTTAGATCCCTGGAGCTCATACACCCTTCTTTTTTGGTCGCTTGATCTGTGTAGACATTTTCTATGTAGTAGTGATATCTTGCCATGATTGTACCGGTTGCTTTTGTTATATAATCATGTATTTATTTCATGTATCAATGTTATGATTTAAGTACACTTTGTTTTTATTTACACAAACATTGTACACAATGCAGAAACTATTTTGTATGGTCCAAATAAAGCACACAATGCTAGTTTCTCTACCACAAATTTTTTTTCCCATGTTACCGTCGCTATTAGCATTGCATAATTACTTGCATGCGTCATTATTGGCGTCGTTGTTAATGCTGCAGAGCATCGTTATCAGCATCGTTATTTGCGTCGATATCAATGTCACAAATAGTGACGCTCATAACGATGCTAATACCGATTATTCTATGGCGTCACCAATAACAATGCTTTTTGCGACGACGGGGGCAAATTTCTTTATTTACATTTTTGTCGCTTTTAACGTCGATATAAGGCCTTTATCTTGTACTGAATTGCGGTTAATAAGATGACTACCACAATTGCTTGCAATTATGTAGGAGCTATGTTTGAGCTGAACAACTATGGGGGCTAGTTAACACATACTCCTAGTGTTACCGGTGTATTTCCCAACCGATAGTGACCTTAAAGTGGTGATTGTTTTCTATTAAAAAAGGGGTAGTGGGGGATTTTAAAAAATGGAGAATGAATAGTGCACAAATTTTAAGTTTCTCTCACCTCGTATTTTTTTTCTTTTTTGGAAAATTTTCAATTTCAGCTTTTTTTCCCCTCACAAAATCAGTTTGACCCAAAATTTGAGTAACAAACCACTTTTCCTCTCTTCTCTATACTTGTGAGTTTTGGTCTCCCTTGAAGCTTCCTGTTGTGAGTAATTAGGGTTTTGAGTGTTCTGCTTACCTCTGCACTTTCTTCTCCATGTAGCTCCAGATTTTGGGCAAAACACAGGTGCCCATCTCTCTTTGCATTTTCTCTTGTTTGCTATTTTTTCAATAAGGTTTGATGTCGTTTCTTATTGCTATTATTGTTTTATTGCAGAGGTTGCTTTGGGCAGGAGGCAAAGGTGCTAATCTCTCTCTCACTCACTCACTGGCTCTCTCTCTCTCTCTCTCTCTCTCTATGTGTTGTTTCTCTTTTATGTTGTGTTTTCAATAGAATTTGATGTTGGTTCTAATTGTTGTTTTCTTTTTGTAGAGTTTATTTGGAGCAAGAGACAAAGGTGTTAATATCTCTCTCTTTTTGGGTTTTTTTTCTGCTATCTTTTCAATACAACATGATGTTAGTTCTTACCCTTGTTTTTGTTTTATTGCATAGATCATTTTAGGGTGACATTGCATAAGTGCTCATCTCTCTCTATGTTTCCTCTTTTCTACAGTTCTTTCAGTATACCTTCATGTAAATACTAACTCTTGCTATTGTATTCTGCAGAGATCAATTTGGGCAAGATCGGATAGGTGCTCAATTTTTTCTCTCTCTCATGTACTCACACTCTCTCTTTCTTCCTCTCTGCATTATCCCTTTTCTGATGTATCAAAGCATTGGAAGGGTCAAAATTTTAGCTCTCAGATAAAGGAATGTTGATTCTCACCTTGTAAGAGAGGTATTTGTACAACATGTATTCATGCAAAAACAAATACATATTGCGCCCACTGTGCCCTTTCAATGAAACATTGCAAACAATAAGTATTTGCAACTCATTGAGAATGAGAAATTTCATGATATTTATGTAACTACTTGTCTTGTATTTACAAAACTATACCCTTTGAATTGTTGTGAGTGGCAAAATGTTGAAAGTTTCAAAGGTTCTTTTAAGTGTTACCACGCCAAAATTGGTAGATTGCTCTTTGAGGGGCGTACAACTAAGCAGCTCGCAGAGGACCTTTTTTTTTCTATGACTCCAAGTACATATTGCCCAAGGGGGGTTGAGAATATGGAACCCTTGAGTCTATGCACATATCAAATCTCAATAGCATAGAATGGCGATTGTGTAGTATTGACATTTTGCACATGTGTAGCTCAAACATTTCAGCAGACATTAAATTCTATGAAGCCAACACTGGCTCAAAGAATGTACATCTAAGCTGGTTCATACCAATTGCAATTTTTGCACACATTTTCAAGGAATGTAAGGGTTTGAGATGTACCAAAAGCACTTATGTCATAAAAAGTGCGTTAGAGGATTATGTAACAAGGATTCTAGGAAAAAGTTGGTCATAAAAAATGACTCACAGTCTTGACATAATGGAGTGTCGAGTCACAACAAGGGACATGGCTTTGAAGTAATATTTTTGTCTCTTAGTTGACTATGATCTTACTTTGAGATGAATCGGCTAACTTTCCTTTCCAATTACAGGTACTTTGTCACATCATAGACTTTATACTTAGTGTTCAAGTATCATAGATGGAGGATGCTCAAGGATAAATGGTTGTGCCTCAATCAAGACATGCGTGAAAGTGCAGCTATGGATGTTACTGTCATTTGTGAGGGCCGCAAGCCCTAAGTGTTGCAAATGGAGGATGATTGGTGCTTGAGTATAATGCGCCATGAAATTACAATGCTAATGCAAAATCCACCTGTTAGCTTCTATTTTAAACTGGATGGTAGGAAAATTTAAAGTTGAGATGAGGATACTATTAGCAGTGGAAAGTGTGTGGCTCCACATATTTTAGAAATTATAGAGTCTCCCTAAAAATCCCAACACCACAATTTGTAATAACCAAGACCTATAAATTTTTGGGTTTTTTTGGCCAATAGAATATTGTCACTTGCAAACTTGCAATATTTAAAAATTATGGTATTTATGCAAAATCATGTAAACTTTACAAAGATGTAAGTAAAGCCATAACTAAATATTGTATGTGAACAGCCCTTAATGGTTTAAAACTTAAGGTTTTTAAGGTAGAACTAGTTTAATTCTTATTTCATTGTTTCATTTCAAACTTTCTCTCTTCATCTCTTTATATCCACCACATCCCTCTTACCTGCTACGATGGATGCTCACACACACTTTGATGAGTGGATCCACGAGACTATCTTTGCTAGCCAAGATGATGAGATATTTTAGGTTTTCTCTAAGAAGTTCAACCTTTAAAGTGTGCTCTCATCACTAGATCCCCCCCACCTTCAAGTTTTGGAAGACTTTGTGAGCACCATTTCTACCTGCACATACTCCATCAAGGGATCTGACATGACTTGGGTGCCTCTGGAATAGATCATGGTATTTCAGGCAGGGAAGAATTACCAAAAAGTGGTGAATAGGTGTCTTGCCCACATGGATCCTTCACACAGAGTATGCATTGTTCCCATGGATAGGGCACCAAGTACAACACCTTTAGATCTCGTGGAGTGTGATTGCACATTGGCAATTTACCTTGCATTAGATACACCCCTAGAGGAGGAGAGCGATGAAGATACAACTCCATAGGTTGTTGCTATCACACACATAGGAGAAGAATTGATTGAAGAGCTCATAAATGTTAAAGAGGAGCAACAGGTGGTGGCCGAGCAAGGGTTGGCTCTCATGGTGCCATCTTATTCAGAACAACCACAAGTTGACATACCCAACCTTGCCTCCTTAACACCCATTGAAGTAGATGGTGTACAATACTTGCTTCTATCAAATGTATTGTAATACTTGGAAATGAAGGAAGAAGAGTTGTTTTCCATCCTAGTCAAGGATTCATTGGAAAACCTGATCGACTATGTTTACATGGATATGCATCTGACGATGGTAGAGATTGGAAGATATGATGGCCAAGCTTAGATAGAGTGAGTGCCATCATAGCAGCATAGGAGCATATTACCTCGATTAAAGAAGATTACCTTGTGTCGGATGCTGAATTTGAAGCACTATAACATGATCTGTTTCGGATCAAGGCCCCATCTTCTTACCAAGGAGTTTATAGGTCCCTCTGCCCAAAGAGGTGCCTCGCTGACAAAGGAGGAAATGAAGGTACAAGATGTTTTGGAGAAGGTGAGACTTCTAATTACCATATATTTTTATGCGACAAAACTTGATGGTAGGGTGCGTCAGGTCCCCTGGAGTCCACTAGTAAAATATTGGCAAAAAATGATACATGCAGCTGTCCTGTTGGCGTCTGGGGCATCTTTTTGGGGTGCCATACTTTAGATACCCCAGATGCCATACTTCAGACACGATAGCTACAGGCATCATTTTTGGCAAAGATTTCACTGGTAGACTCCAAGGGACCCGACGCACCCTAATGTCAAGTTTTGTTGCTTTTTTGATGACTCTAGGTTATTTGCTAAATATATTATTTGATTTGACTTTGTCATTCAGGACATACTGTATATAGATGAGTTTACATCATGGCAACGAGGAGCTCGACATGTAGATCGACGGAAGGATTCAGCTCTAAAGGAGTAAATTAGCAACCTTGTTGCAGACTTGGTGGTCTTCCATAAGAAATGCTCACCAAGAGGGCAAGAAATAATCAAGAAAATTTGAGCTTTGACCAAGTTTGGACCTTTTCGAGCAATACTTGTGACATCTAGCTTGGAGAAGGTGGTGCTAATCAAGCGGTCAAAGCTTCTTTACTTGTTTGACCAAACACATGGTGGAGCAATGTGTGCGCTTGCTACATTAGGTGACCTTGCTAAAGTGTCAAATCCAGTTCTCTTGGAGAAAGAGTTGAAGGGGGAGCGTATCATTTTTAAAGCAAAGAAGGAACTTATATTTTCATCAGAAGCTAGGCCCTCCTCTCCACCGATGAAAAAGCCAAGTAACAATTGAGGGTTCTTGTTGGCTATTGGCTTTTTGTATCTTCCATCACTACAATGTACTTTTCTTGATGAATATAAGATATTTCATTTTGTCCCTATAAATAAATATCTATTGAATAAATGTGTGGGTTGTGTAAGTGTGACGATAATGTGTCATACATGAATGATGCATTTCCATATGTTAACATAATCCAATTTAATTATGTCAACATGTAGTACTACACTTGCGGTGATTGTGTATAAGCAATAACGTAACTCGTATTCGTACGTATTACTACTTTTGATGCGTTCATACGTTAAAAAAAATTTAAGAGTCGTGTGTTTCAAAACAAAACAAAACAACTTTATTCAATTATTTTAATTCAATACACATCACATGAGATATTATGTATATATAAATAAATATTCAAATGTGGCATAGTATACAATTTTTTTTGGCCTTCCAAGATGCTATGGTGTTGTAAGACTCATTAAAAAACCTTGCATCATTAATCTCATAACCTATGGAGGAGTCCCCTTGTCGTGTCAAAGTCGAATGATAAAGTTCATGTCTTTATCTGTGATTGTGATACGCTTTACATGGATGGCCGCTAGCTGTGTATCATCAAACGAGTCAATGAGAAACCCCTCTGCAACTGTTTGTAGGGCCTCCATAGCTGCAGTAGTCCACCTTCCTGTTGGTGGCCCATCCCGCACTCACGCCCAAAACCTTTCCATCCCTTTCAACTTCAAGTCTTGCATGACTTCCCAAACAACCTTATGAAAAGATCTTCTCGGGATGAGAAGCCGGTATCCACGTTAGATTCTCCTTATCTTCCAAAGGGCGACAATGCCTGGTTTCCATCTCCTCTTCTTATGTGGTGGTCATTATGCTCTATGGGGAGAACCTGCTGCTGCGCTAGAGGAGGCTCCACCTTGTGCTCCAGGTGGCAGGCCTTAGTATGAGGTCTTTTTGGGGCTAAAACAATGACGTGCTTGCTTGGTGTGTGTCATGCAAACTCGAGGAGGGCAAGATGAAGAAGAGACACAGGCTGGGGGTGTGAGAATGGAGGAAGCAAAAAAAAAAGATGTGAAAATGAAAAAAAGAATGAACTTTTAACCCATTTAAACCCCAAAATTGGGTTAATACAACTTCATACGCCAGACACCAAACTTCAGACTAGGGGTCTACATGCATTTTTTTTTTCTAATTTTTTTTTGGGCTCTTGGTCACCTAACAGGTGTACATGTGAAGTTTTGTTCCATTCAGATACAATTTAGTAGCTTGAAAATTATCACACACACCAAAATAATGGATGGATCGATAATCAAGAAATCAACATCGCGACTAGTGGCCCTTAGAAACTTTCCACCACATAAACTATACGGAGGCATCAGAAGTAAAGTCTGCAACAAGAAATGGCAAATTTTTTCATGTTTTTCCTATTGAAATTGATAGTGCTAGCAAAAACTATAAGTAAGAATTGAAAATATAGCAAAGATGCACAGTCAAAGTTAAGAGCGAAGGACAAGAGAAAAAATATAATTCATTTTTTAAGGGCACGTACAATAGTTTTGCAATGGAATATAGTCATATGTCTAATACACAAGGAGAACACTATGCCAAAAAAGATAACATTACAAAATGTGTTCATTCCATTGGAACAAATGCATCCTTCATTGCTTGAATATTCCTTACAAGTTGGAAGTCCTTGGGAGTTACAGTGATGCACTTCACATATATTGCACAATGCTGAGCATCAGTCATCAAGTCAACTAAAAAGTCCTATGTAGCACATTGTAGAGTATAAAGACATTCTTTTGTGAAGTAATCAAGTCTATCCTAACCTTGTGCCAAAAACCACATCCTGCTTTTTGTGCGGTAGAGGTCTTGCAAAATCTCATGAACAAGTCTCGAGAAGCTCACCTTCAGAATGATGAGATCAAAAGAGCGTTGATACCTCCTAATTTCTCTCAAGGCCACTGTACCTGGCTTCCATTTCTTGTGGGGGTGCTGACGAGGATCCTTGTGAGGGTGGCTTGAGGAAGTTGGGTTAGGTTGAGAAGGGGATGCATCTGAGCTAGTAGATGCTCCAAGGGGTTGAACACGATATGGGGCTCTAAGTGGAAGCTTATTTGCAACTACCTTAGACCTAGCCATCTTTCCTACACAAGAGATGTGAGAACTTAATGAATAAGATAGAAAGTGAAACCCTCTTTTATATAACCCTGAACTGTAAGACTCATTCACATAGATGCACATTCTCTCTTTCTCTCTTAAACTAAGAATTCCATTCACACTAAATACATTGTTCATCTTACTATCTTAGCTCTCTTCGAACCCATTTGCTGCCTTGTCAAAGCCTAAGAGTTCTTGAAAATCAAGCCACACAAGGAGAGGTTATGCGAGAGTTCCATGAAAGCTTCTAGGGTAGTCAAAGTGGTCTATGGGATATCTTTGGGAAAATTAAAGAAAGATATCAGTGGTAGAGATATATGTAGACATTGCTCACTTTGTGAAATCTTATGCTACCTATGAAATGTATTCATCAGTGAGGCATGAGGATGGGTTGCAACCAACTTACCTATTGTCTCTTCGTTTAAATGGATAGTGGATTTGGTTACTATGCATACATGATAATGATACATGCAGTACCTCATGCTTGCACGAGAAGACTTGAAAAATCAAGTAGAAGGCAAAACACTTAGGCCAAAGACTAGTCGGGTAGTGTGTACGTTTGTCTTGGAAGAGATTTTCTATTGGTATGGTTTGTTGACAAAATTGTGGTAGATAGGGGTGAATTGGTTCCAGATGAAGCATAAGAGTTCTTTTCTTGCTTGGGGATAAAGCTAGCTCTTACTTCAACCTATAATCCATAAGGTAATGGTAAAAGTAAGCATGGACAACCATCTATCATTCCGGCCTTACCTAAGTCATGTGGAGGAAAGATAAAAGAGTGGCTACGGTTACTCCCATATGCTTTGTGGGCTAATATAACAATGCATAGTGCTATCACAGGGTATATGCTGGCTGAATTGATGTATGGTTAGAAGCCCATCAAGTCAATAGAAAAGATAGTTGTTACTTGGAGTGTTTTACCTTGGGAAGAGGGGTTGAATAGAGAGGAATTGCTAGTTTTACACTTAGGGTAGTTGGAAAGAAGGCTTGATTACATTAGGATAGCAAAGGAGAAGTTAAAGGTATCCATGTTTCAAATAAGAAATGATTTGATAGGAGACATAGAATCGAGTCAAGGTCCATACAAGAAGGTGATTGGGTGTTGATTTATAACAATATCTTGAAAAATCAGCATAGTGCCGGTCAGAAAATGTCTAAGTGATGGTTTGGTCCATATGTGATAATGCAAATGTCTAAGTGATGGTTGGGTGATAAGGAAAATGCTACATATTCACATTTTGAACTTAGTGGGACACCATTGCACGTTCTTATAGTTGGTAAATGGATCAATCTCTTTAAGTGAAGGGAGTCTACAACATGTGAAATTGGATGAGATGGACATAGGTATTGACCTTGATAGTGTGGAAGAAGAAAAAGAGGATGAAATGGTTATGGATATGAGGAAGACTCTAAATTTTTTGAACACCTATACTTAGGCATATGCCAAAGGATGTGTAGGTTTGGAGACCCAACCAAAAAAAATGGTTGTAAGATACTGCATTGGAGATATGTAGGCTTTGATATTTGGGAAAGGTCCCTACAAAGTTTGATTGGCATCCAAGTTAGTATGCAGAAGTTACAAGGTTGGAAGGGGCAATGTTTGGTCAAAATTGCATGTTGCAAAGAATAGATGCAGATTGCATGGAATTTTTTTAATTAGGATATGCAAAAAGAGAAATGCCAAAGAGGTGTCTCCAATGGTGAGCATGGTAAAAGATGAGCAGATTAATAGAAATGAGAAAGAAAAAATGGCAAACATTGAAGATACAATTGAAGATGAGTTGACATATAAACTTGGGATGCTTGACGGCACTCTTAATGTGTTACCATTTGGGTGGGAGAAGTTGAGGGCTACCTATGTGGCACCTATAGAGGACGTGCAAGTTCAGAGGGGGTGGATATCATGGCATTTTTGACAAAGTGTGAAAGTGGAATATGCTTTATCTTGTGGAAGAGTTCATGCTTTCTCTATATAATGGTAAAAGATAGACTTCTTGGTCATTATACTTCTATACCTTGCACATTGTTATGATAATGGGAGTTAGTTGAGTGGATTCTTGGGAGTTAATGAGACCATGTGGCTTTGAGTAGTGATTAGTAGTCACTTAAGTGACTTGTTTTGTGGATTGTGTGGTGGAGAATGAAGTGTGAGATCAAGAAGACCATTCCACATAGATTTAGTGGTGCCAACGTCACTAATTATGTAGCTATTATCTAACATGGCCACAAAGGTGAAGGCTATGGCATGCTAACTGATAGAGGACACAAGGGAAAGATAGGGAAAAATCCAAAGAAAGTAAGTGGATTGGAGATTCATGCATTGCAGAAGAGAGAGGAGAGTATTGGGATTTCTTTTGAAGAATTAAAAATAGGGAAATAAAATACAGTAAGCTATCATTGAATATCTTCATCTCTTACAAGGTCTTTGAGGTGATCTCTCACTTGATTCTTGGTATTAGGGGAACCTTCTTTGATCATCAAAGAAGAGTTTCGATGGGTTTACGCTCTTCATATAGATAGGCTGTAAATAATAGTCAAGAACATAGCAATAAGCTAGAGAAGAAGTTTCAATGCTCAAATAGGGCTTCTCTTGAGTTATACTACTTGATTCTTGATCTTTACCTTTGGTAGATATAGTATAGAAAACAAAGATAGAGTTTTTCTTGGATTTGGGACAACATCTATACTATGTTTTACTAATATATAAGAATTGTAATTACAAGGCTAAAGTGCTTCTAAAGCCTATTGAGGGTATTTACATGAATTTATGCATGCCAATTCATGTGTCTTGTCTATGCGCTGCCATCTATCATTTTCCATCAATAGATTGTTGTTTACATGAGATTCTGGGGTGTTACCTACAACTTTTGGATTATGTTCATTAGATATTATTCATATATTAGTGTGTATACTAAGCCATAATCTTTGTTTTTGTTGGAAAATTGTTCCAAGTGTGTGCATATGGCTTTATCTTAGGTATATCTATAAGATCTATCAAATGTATTGCAAATTCAATGCTCTGCTAAGCTATATTAAATGAAGACACTTGGTTTCACATCTATTTGTCTTCATTAAATATCCAAATTCTAAATTCTGTTTATTTTATATTGTTTCTTCTCTCAATCTCCCTACACCCTTCTTTCTCTTACCCCTGTGGTACACCTTTAACTCTACATGGTCTAATAGTACCAAGATCATGCTTCATGTTTTGATGAAGTTGATATAATCAAGCACAAGCTCACACTTTGATAGCACTGAGCTCATGATCTCTAAATGAAGTTGATGCAATTTGTGATAGAACCATGGTAGTTTGCTTGCAAATTAAGGTTGGAAAGACTCTATAATTTGCCAATGGGGGGATATAAAGAGCTAGTAGGGCCAACAATATCACATTTGCAGAACTTGCTTTTCCATGGATGATATGGACCACTTGTTTGACTAAAAAATAATCTTAAAACCTAATAAAAACACTTTACCCATTGAAATAAAAAACTATACAACAATGATAATCAAACAGTATATACAAGTTCAAAACCCATTATTTGAGTTCTTTGACACTTTGAAAAATTGCATGAAAAGTATGTTTTATATATTAGGTTATAAATTATTGATGTTGTGCATGCCTTGGAGGTGCACGGATGGATCACTCTACTAGAAAAGAAAGTTAACGTGCATTAGGATCTCCCCCTCCAAATGAGGATCTCTTTCAATCTTTGCTTTGAAAACTTGACTAAACAAATAAGATATTCCTCCACAAAGAAGGATAGCTCTAATGGCTATACATGTGAGCACTTGGGTTTGCATTTGCACATGACATGATTATATATGTCACTTTATGATAGGAAGTCTATATTTATTAGACACCTCTTGTCCATTCCAGTCTCTTCTCTCTCTAATTCTCTTCCGCCTCCCACTCTCTCTCTCCTTCCCTTGGCTCTCTCTCTCTCTCTCTCTCTCTCTCTCTCTCTCTCCTACAAAAGCCTTGGGAGAATCTAGTTAAACTTATGTTGATCTTGGGGACCACAATGAAGAGATGTGGGTATACTTCCTTTGTGATAAGGCATAATACTTTGAATAGTTTAAAGAATAACTAAAACTTTTTGAGAATAAAAAAAGAAAAAGCATGAAGAAATGTAGAATAGATGGTGGTGGTGAGTTCAACTGAAAGAAATTTGAAGATTTCTATAAGGTTAAAGGGATTAGACATTAATTAATGACACCTCGCATACCTCAACAAAATGGTGTTGTTGAATGTGAAAATCACACCATTGTGGAAAGAGCAAGGTGCACGCTTAGGAGCAAGGGATCACCTAAAAAAATTTGGGCCGGAGCTCTTAATACTATAGTATACATTCTCAATTAGAGTTAGACAAAGGCTTCCAAAAAAGTACATCTTCATGGGTCCTATAATAATAAGAAACCATATATCTCACACTTAAAAACCTTTTAGAGATAAATATTATACACATGTTTTAAAGGGTAAAAAGAAAATTTAAGGATGAAAAGTATCAAATATATCTTATTGGATTATAGTGATGAGTGAAAGTCTTAAATATGATCAAGAGGCAAAGAAGGTCATAACAAGTTATGACGTGATGTTGAAGTAGTACCACAAATAGTGGAGGAGGAAACGGTAAGTTCTTCCACTATATTATCAAGCAAAGAAGTAGTCCACTATGAGTCTATCCCAAGACTTATTCATATTCTTAGGGAGGAGAAAGCATGGTCTTTAGAAGATGAGGTATAGCTATGGCGGTTTCCGATGCAAAATAGCGGCGTCACTATTAGCGTCGAAATGCAACGCTAATAGCGATAGTACTCAGACGAAAATGCGACGCTAATAGCGATGGTATTCGAAAATGTGACGCTAATAGCGACACAAATAGCGATGGTACTCAGACGAAAAAAACATGGACCGAAACCCGAGCGTGTTATTTTGTGCGCATACACGAAAGAGAGAGCAAAAGGGAGAGCAAAAATCTTGCATTTGAGAGGAAGAGGGAGAGAAAGAGAGAAGAGGGAGAAATAAAGCTTCTCAGGTCGCCGTCACTGCTCGCGAAGAAGAGGAGGAAGTGTAAGGAGGGCGAAGAGGAGCTGTCAAACCCTTCTTCGAGCCTTTACGGTGAGTGTATTGTTCCTTCTTACTTTGTTTTTGTCTTTTCTCTTTCTCTTTTACTTGTTTTTTAAAAAATTCATGTGTATTGAGAGAGGGAGAGGAAATGAGAGAGAAAGAGAGGGAGAGGGAGAGGGAGAGGGAGGGAGAGGAAATGAGAGAGAAAGAGAGGGAGAGGGAGGGAGAGGAAATGTGAGAGGGAGAGGAAGAGAGAAAAAACATTAAACATAATAGGAAAAGGGAGAGAGGGAGAGGGAGAGGAAGAGAGAAAAGAAAATGAGAGAGGGAGAGAAAGAGAGAAAAAACATTAAACATAATAGGGAATGAGAGAAAGAGAGGGAGAGGGTGAGGGAGAGAGAGGAAGAGAGAAAATGAAAGAAGAAACGAGAGAAAGAGCGAAAAAGCATTAAACATAATAGGGAAAGAGAGAAAGAGAGGGAGAGGGTGAGGGAGGGAGATGAAATGAGAGAGGGAGAGAAAGAGAGAAAAGGAAATGACAAAGGGAGAGGAGAGAGAGAAAACATGAAACATAATAGGGAAAGAGACAAAGAGAGGGTGAGGGTGAGGGAGGAAGAGGAAATGAGAAAACATAATAGGGAAAGAGAGAAAGAGAGGGAGAGGGTGAGGGAGGGAGAGGAAGGAAAAAACATTAAACATAATAAGGAAAGAAAGAAAGAGAGGGAGAGGGAGAGAGAGGGAGAAGGAGAGGAAATGAGAGAGGGAGAGGAAGAGAGAAAATAAAATGAGAGAAAAGGAAATGAGAGGGAGAGGAGAGAGAAAAAACATTAAACATAATAGGAAAAGAGAGAAAGAGAGGGTGAGGTTGAGGAAGGCAGAAGAAATGAGAGAGGGAGAGCAAATGAGAGAGAGATAGGAAGAGAGAAAAGGAAATGAGAGAGGGAGAGGAGAGAGAAAAAACATTAAACATAATAGGAAAAGAGAGAAAGAGAGGGGGAGGAAGAGAAAAAAGAAGAAGGAACAAGAGAGAGGGAATAAACATACAACATAATAAAGAAAGAGAAAAAGAGAGAGAGATGGAAGGAGAGGAGATAATGAATAGATAAAAAACAAAGAGAGAGTGGTGGCGAGGTCCAATGAGGTCTGGTGCAACACCACAAGACGAGAAACACTCCGATATACATTAATTTGTGGGTGGGTGGGTGGAACTTTACATACGTTAATTTTTGTTGAGTTACAAGAGAAGAAATACCTTCTCAAACAATTTAAGAAAGAAAAAAAGAATGATAACAAAAACAAATTGTTTATCATAACGTAGACAAAATGCAAAACGATGAAGGTCTTGATGATGAAGATTGTGAGGCAAATCTTAATCAGCGTGTCCCATGTCCTTGCTCTCATTGCAAGCTAGCAATTTGACAAAAATGTCGATTGTCTATAGAATACGTATGACGCTGACGAAGAAAATTCAGTATGGTAGTCTCTATACTATGCCAAACTCCCTTCTGCCACAAAGTGAATGAGGTAAGGGCACCACCTAGTCATGGAAGAGCAGACTAGGACGCTATGCAAGAGGGAGAGGAGCTTGTGAGGGAGAAGAGAGGAAAACTAAGAGAGAGAGAGAGAGAGAGAGAGAGAGAGAGAGAGAGAGAGAACTACAAAAGATAGATGAATCAATAAAACTTAAGAGGGCATAAGAGATGGAGGACCATAAAAACATAACCAATATACACAATATGGACACCAATAGCATGGACTTATTACACTGTAGAGCATGCATAAGCTATAGCAAGGGAATGAACTTCATAAGCTCATGAGAGAGAATGGGGAAGGCTCAATAGGGCTGAAGAAGGCCTCTTAGCTCTCTCTTGTAAATTACAAAGGATAAAGCCTCTTTATATATGCCTTGAGGGTGTTTAGGGAGGAGGTTAAGATAGAATAGAAATTAATACCACCAAAGCTACATTAAGGCAGTTCCATCAATGTGGAACCTCCATCTCAATGTTTTGTTGACCAATTTTGTACTTTATCAAGTTCCATAATAGGTGAGTTGTCTCCATTTTCCCCCCCATAGCTTAAGTCCAAGAGCTCTCCTATAAAAAAATATAGAGAATCTTTATAAAATAAGATCATATCTAGCAATAATGGAGAGAGAGTAGTGAGAATTCATACATTACTACTACAATTAAGGATGATTTGAGGGTGATTTAGGAGGGGAATTCTAATGGTTTATTAGCTTGAGAGAGAGGAGAAGAGAGGGGAAAGGGTTGGGAGTCTAATGAATTATGTTTTATGGAATTGTTGAGTGTGGGGGAGAAAGTGTGGGTGTGTATAAAATTGGAAGGTGGTCTCCACCGCAGTTAGAAAAAGTTGGCATCCACCATTTTGGCCATATCTCCCTATTTGTAGCTTCAAAAAATAAAAAATAAAAACTAAAAAAACTTTAGCTCACGCACTACAACCTTCATGTTGAGATGTTTTTTTGGATCGGAGTGAAAGTATTTTTAAAAAATATTATAAAATCATGTGCCTGATTTTTCTTCCATTAATGCTTCCAAGAAGGGTCCCATTTGTTTGAATTATCATAATGCTCCAAATCCATGACATTATGAGCCTCACATGCCCTTTGCATAGCTCTAAATCCATTTCATGTCTTTTCTTTTCACATTATACATTTTCCCTTCACCTTCTTCCATTGATCTTTACTCTTCACCCCCCCTTGGTAAACCGGTCTATGAAATATTTCCATCCAGTGATTTCTTGGATTTTCCAAGAGGTTGTTCCCACTCTCTTCTTTATTTCAAACCTCCAAATGTACAAAAAATCAACAAAGTGTTAAACAAATATTTTTTTGTGATTTTCTTGGATCATATAGCCCCCCCAACTTGACTAGAGGTATTTATGCCTCTAGATACTCTTTGGTATCTTGAGCTGACCCCACCCTGATGTGATAGGGTTTTAAGCGCCATCCATTTACCCTGATCTTGTGTACTTTTCCCTCAATGTCTTGAATTTTGTAGGAGCCATTGTTGAATTTTTTTGTGACCCAAAACGGTCCCTCCCACCGGTAGAGAAACTTGCCATTCTTTCTTTTATCAAAGTGATTGTCATATCAAAGCACTAAAGATCCCTCCTTGATGTTTTTATCTATTACCTTCTTGTTGAGCTTTTCTCTACGCTTCTCAGCTTCCTGGGAGTAGTGGTTGATGGCTTCTTCATGATCCAATTGTAGCCTCTCTAGGTCCAGTAATCTTTGATGTAGCTTCTCCTTTTGAGAGTCTACTATGCCACCTAATACCCGAAGGCTAGCTAATTTCACCTCAATAGGCAAAAGAGCCTCTTGTCCATAAACTAGATGAAAAGATGTGAACCCTAACATGGTTTTGAAAGAGATTCTGTAAGCCCATAGAGCTCCACTAAAGTGATTGTCCCAAACCCAGGGCCTTGAATGTACCTATTTGTTGATGATTTTACAAATCATTCCATTTACCTTTTCCACCAATCCATTGTATTGAGGGTAGTAAGGGGTAGAGTGTCATCGTTGAATATTTAGCTTTTGCATGAGTTCACCCACCACATTAGATCTAAACCCTGGTCATCTATCTGATAGTATTTCAAGAGGGGTACCAAACCTACAACAAATGTGGTCAAAGATGAATTTACTCACTTCCTTAGCAGTGATTTTTCTAGTTGGCATAGCCTCAGCCCATCTAGTCATGTTGTAAATGTTTTTATCAAGGAATGTGGGTTTAGGTCATTTGTTCGTGACATGTCTATATGGGGGGACCAATCCAGAGGGCCATGTGAGAGGATCGAGGAGTCATGAGCATGTAATTCCTTCAACCTCGCTGCTATTCGCACCTCCTTTTGGACTATTTTCCATCCTATTGTGGTTGCTCCAAATGAACCAATATTGGATAACTTTAGAGATCTGGATAGCAATTGATTTTCATGTTGGGTTTGAGTCCACCATGTGCCCCATGCATTGGGCCTTGGTTGGATGTCAAATGTTTCGATGTAGAACATAATCAAAAGAGTCATGCATATTCACATCTACCAATTGGCAATTGAATGTAACCATATGATGCATTTATCATCAATGATAAGACTAACACAAATGATAATGATTCTATTCACCTTCCATTCTTTATTTTGATTGTGTGCTTTTCGTGTTTTATATATTTATCTTTATTATCTAAGTTTGTTATCACTACAACAAAAAAGCCTCTTAGACGTGCTTTTAGATGCGATTTCTGAATTGAGAGAAAATCTTATGGGCATGTCTATACGCCTGTCTATTGGTGCATGTACCATTTCGCATCTATAGCCGCATGTATAAGGAAATCCACATACACCAATAGACGCGCTTTAGACGCGCATATACACACATCAATAAACGTGCACAAAAAAACCAAAATTATTATTTATTTTATTTCTTTTGTGCATTTACAAGCGCGTCTGTATGAAAAATTAGACGGGCACATAGACACATGCATAGACGTGCTTTTACATGCGCAAGTAGATGTGACCGCAAAACCAAAAATCTCATTTTTTAAAAGATATTTAATTTCTTTTTATTAATTTGAATTATATAGCACGTCTATGGGCTCATGTACTTTGCATTCTAGACGCGAGTATAGACATGCATTTTCTGTAATTTAGACGCGAAGCACAGAATTGGAAAAAAAAACCAGAGAGCATTTGGAAAAAACACAATGGATCTGAAAGCATGAGAATTACAAATAAAAATCTATGTATTCATTATATATAAAATGCATTTACATGGGGAGTTTAAGTGCTCTCTGGTTTTTTTTTTCCCCTTCCATACATCAAATTGTGCATTTGGGAAAAACACAATGGATCTGAAGGCACGAGAATTGAAAAAAAAAATCCATGTATTCATTATATATAAAATGCATTTATATGGGGAGTTTAAGTGCTTGCAACCTAAAGTGTGGTCGCAAGCAGTAGGCTGAAAGATGGATAATAGAAAAACAAGGAAACAAGGCCAAAGAGGAGGTATGGTGCTCCTCTACGAATCTGAAGAAGAAACATCTTTGCTAGCACCACCATTGCTATTGGCGTCGCTATCCCCCTCCTCGCTATGCTCCACATTGGGGTTTGCCTACACACACAAAAGATCAAGGTTGCTTACGTACAATTGCAAAGAAAATTTTATAATTAGCCATACTTTGAATAGGAAAGTAAGAAAAACATACCTCCTCTGGCTGTCAAATCCTCATAGCCCAATTGTATTACTCCTCAGTGATGAGACCCTCCTCATAGAAGTGAAGCCATGTGGCTGCACGATTATGGCCTCGATGGTAACCTACCTCTCTAGGAGTAGGTATTCTACCAATGATAGTAGTCCCCAAAACAATTACGATATACAAACAATTATGAGACACAATGTATTAGAACAAATTATATAAAGAATTGAAAAAAGTATAAATTAAAAAAACTAAAAATCAAAATATACTTACAAACTCTATCTCCCACGACTCTCTGCCGCCTGATCCGTAATGCGATGATCCCATAGTTTCCATTTGGATGCGTCGCGCCTTTGCATGGTGGCAACTCTTCACTTTCTCTACTGCTTTCTTCTTGGCTTTCTTCCACTCTATGCGGTGGCACATAGGTGGTTGGCTATAGGCTCCACGCCTCTCCTCTTGTCTCTGCAGTGATTCCCTGGTGCATGTCATGAGGTGGGATCTTTTGTTGTTAAGCAAATCCCTCACTTTTGTGTATCCCCAATCACTTGAGAATCGCTGACCCTCAGGATTTGGGTACCTCCTATGGACTGCCCTCAGCACCTCCTGCCACAAGCCCCTGTCGAAGGGTTTGTGAAAGCAAAGTTGCGTCTTCAGAAGACCTTGATAAATTTCAGGATAAAAGATCAAACATATGAATAAACAAGATGAGAAAATAATGTCAGGACTCTGTTTTATTTCTGTCAATAAGAGTATTAAGATTCAAGATGAAGAAATCCGAGCAGCCTCTCAAATGCATAGATCATATATACATTTCAAAGAAAATTTCCAAGAGTATGGTCTTCATTGATGAATGTTGCCTTTCAGTTCTATCAGCCGTTAAAGGTCACAAACCATGTCCCAGAGCTTTTCAAACACTTGGAATTCGAGGTGCCCGACGCTCAGCATGACAACTTGCAAAGATGTCAAAAGCTCGCTCCTTTCTCTCAAAAAAAAGCTTTCAATACACATGAACTACACCATTATCTTCTTTGCAATTTGTCATGTTCATTCCACACAATGCAGCTTCAGAACACTTATAAACTCTGAATCAAACTGGTTATCTGTGTACCAAGCCCAACCAGTGAGCTCCTTTGAAGGTTTCAATTCAGCCAACATGTAGACTTTCTTGCTTTTGCTTAAGATTGATTTGACTGCCTTTATCAGAGAGTGTGTGTGTTTAATGAAAAGAGAGAGAGAATGTGTGTGTGTGTATACACTTCATCTTCAATTAAAATTTCAACCAATTTAGGAAATAAACACAAATTTTGGGAGAAATGAGACCATTGTCTGTGCACTCGTGCAAAACATGACAAACTCCACAAGGAATACTGGTGAAGGCTGAAGATTCAGAAAACCGACTTTGTGAGCCTCGATACAACACAGTGTCCTTGTATATACCAAGTTTTGGGACACGTATCATGTCTTCCATCATCCAGCACTAGCATATCCATAAGTTGCTTGACATCTTTAACCCTTAGCTCTTCTTTTGTGATTTCAGATTTTCTTACAGCATCAGCAATAGTCTCCACAGATGCCAAACCTTTCCAGCAAGTCTCGCTCTCATAAGCGGAACAAAATCAGAAGGAATTCTTTGCCTTATAGAACCGAACTCCGTTGCAAATCGGACATGGCTTTTCTGCCTTTCTTCCTCATTGTCTTTAGATTCAGTAGTCGCCTCTCTCGATCCTCTTCATCTTCGGCTTACATATTCAGCACCTTCTTTGTTACAGTCTTCTTGTCGTAGTAACACTATCCTTTCATCCATGTAGGCTCTGATGCTTCCTCCCTTGTCGTCGATGCTGGTTTCCTTCTTCAAGCATCCGATCGAGACTCTAAAGGTCCGGGGCTGTCAATGGTATATTTGCTTCGTCAACAGTAGCTCGAGTTGGTCGGAATCTGCCTCTGGATTTTATTGAATGGAGCCTCACGGTATGATCGTTTGGTGGCCTCCCAAAGCACAAAAGCTCTTCACTCTGCCTGGTCAGAAGGGTAGCAGCAAGTGGCCGAGGCCTATGACTCACAGGAGGACAATAGTACTGCTCCTTCCCATTTAATCCAGCGAGTAGCTGCACGGAATTATAGAAACAACAGCCTTCATCATTGTCGATTCTTCGTCGTGGCCTCCTTTCTTCATTTGTCTCTTCATCTTTGACTGCTTTCGACTTCTCTTCGTTCAGCTTCTTTGGTTTCGCTGCGGCCTCGCTCCTCTTCTACCATTCAATGATGCTTCTTCTTCGTCGTTGTTACTGCGTCTTCGGCTTCATCTTCCTAGTTGTCATTTTCGTCTCGACTGATGCTTCGCCTTCAACTTCATCAACTTTGTCTTTGCCTTCAGCTTCGTCAACTTCGGCTTCGGCTTCAGCTTCCTCTCCAATCCTTTCTCTGCACTTCTCATAGCTCCCCCCCTCCAATCCTCTGTTTTTCCTATGCTCCGTTCCTTCCTCTTTTCTCTGATTCAGCGTAAACTCCCCTGGAGCCGCAGAGTACCATCTTCCTCCTTCTCTGTTTCAGTCCCCCCTCTCTTTTTCGGGCTCTTCCTTTTTGCTTTTCCCTCCAGATTTTTCCGCGCTCCCCAAAAACGGCTTCTCCCTTCTACAAAAAAAAGCGCCCTTTTTCAGAAAAGCAGTAGATACTTATTTTAGCTATTTTAGTCATCACAGAGTGCAAAGACTCCTGAAGTGCTTTCGGGCACCATAGCTATTGCAGCCAACACATGAACCCTTAAATCTGAACATTTAACATAAAACACTGATCCTTGAGCATGGCTCTGATATAATGCACCATTGTCAACTGAATCTGACAACATCCACCATCCTTCCTGATTTTTTTTGGCTCACCAAGGAATTTCTCACAGTCACCACTGCTCTCATTATCCTCAGAAACAGAAGAAATATATGCCTCTAATTTGCCAACGTTCTTTGCTTCTGCTGCTACCCCCTACATGTATATTCTTTGTCATAGCTGAGATCACACAGGCAGATTTTAAACCTTTCAGCAAAGCAGCACTCAAAATCTCCTCAGACCGCATCCTCTTCACTATCAGTCTGCCCTTCTCCACTTTACTACCCACACAAAACAAAACTGTAAACACAACAACTAAATATGTATAAAGTAACAAATGTCACACACACAACCTTTGGTGGATTTCACACCTCGAATGCGCATCAGCACGACATCCACCCCCTCTAATCCTGCGCATCCTCCGGATGGGCCAACTACCCATGATCGTTATCATCAAGATCTACAAAGAGATCAATCTCTTCATTATGCATTTCCGGTAGATTAACAAGATTATCTGTCATATCATCTGTCTCTTCCATTGGAGTTTCTTGTCGTTGCTCTTCTCTTGAAAATTCTTCCAATGCATAGTCCTCATCATCCCTTTTCTTGAAAATCTTGATTCTTTTTCCAGCAATAGGCACTCTAAGCATTGTCCCATCCAATTCAGTCAGCACATATGTTGCATTATCAAAGACATGTCTGACTATGTACGGCCCAAACCATCTTTTCACCATCTTCCAAAAAATCTGCAATAACTTCCTCATTTTCCGCATGGTTCTAGTGTGGCTCTCATCCCAAAATAGTTTCTGCCCCTTTCGAAACAGCTGATATAAACAATCTGCTATGTGTGCAAAATGAGGTATCCAAATCATATAAAACACACAAGCTCCAATGAATCTCTGTATCTTTGAAGTGGTAGAACAATACTCCATAATCTTGCCTATAAAATCCACCTTCTTATCCACAGTCTTGTATTTCGTGTCAACCCTGGCTTCATTATGCCCTTCTGCATTACATAAATCTTGCTGTAAATCAGCAATTCTGCACACCAATGGCTGAATATTCTCAGCCCTCTGCTCTATGGACTGCATAGAAACAGCCCCAAACTCTGAATGCTGAAATATTTCAGCAGTAAACTCTGTTGGCTGAAATTTTTCAGCCCTCTGTCTCTCTGAAAGCTGATCATAACCAGCTGGAAACTCTGTTTGCTGAATTTCTTCAGCACTCAACACTCTTTGCTGAGTTTCCTCAGCCTCTGACTCAATCTGTGACACAAAATCTGCAATTTCATGAAACATGTCCAGGGATTGCACGAATACATTACCATGACAATTCAGCATATCAGTTTTCAGCATATCTCTCATCTCCGTCATCGTATCTGCACAAATCACACTGTCATACATCCCATCTATGTGCTCATCATCCTCCAAAATTCATGCATTTTTCAAATTTTTCTCCTTCCTGCATATATACTACCTGGCAGCTCTAGGCAACCTAGAAGTCTTCTGATAGCTCATCGAACTGTTTGCTGAAATCCCAACATAACCGGAGAAGAAAACATCGCTGCTAGGAGGCGAGAACTCCAATCTCTTCTCCTTTGTACCACCGTCGTCTCGCGAAACGGCGGTACCTAATGAAAACCCGAATCCCTCATAGTGGGCAAGGGTGCATCTCTGAGAGTATCCCTGTTTCTAACATGGTTCACACATACAGTCACAAACTGAACTGCTCTCATACCATCTTTACTGCGAATCCGTGCATAAGCAGATCCATCATCCATGACCTTTGTTTCCATGCGCATCTCTGTAATGAATGGCTGACCAAGATTTATGGGATAAGAGCATGAATCCTGCACAAAGAAATGAAAATCCTCCTCTACATCACCAATAGAAACCCTGACACTAGGGCAAGCAGCATATAAATCACCTGTAGTGTTATTGGCGGCTCTCATACGCCACCCATGCTCTACATCCATAGGCCATCTGTTACTCTCATAAACTCCACGAACTATGAGATTAATCTCTCAACAATGATCAACCAATGCAACATAAGGCACCTGTTTCTCTCCAATCTTTACCATCGTCTCTGTAGTTGCCCTAGCCCAATGGCTCTGCAAAAAGTGACTACGCGGTATCAAAACAGGCTCATCAATTTCAGCATAATGCATAGGCTGAACCCTCTTCTCTACCTGCGGCAAAACAGAAGCATTATCAACCATAACCTCATCATCATCCTCATCCAACTCTCCAATCAAAACTCCCTATGTATCAGTGGTAGCCAATGCATGTCTTTTCCTCTTTAGGACCTCCTGAAACTGATCCTGAAACTCTCTTTTTGAGATGCCCAAAATCTCAGAAATAGTGAAAGTCACCTCACTGCCAAGTATCTTATCATTAAAGATTTTCTTCATGTCTGTAGATGTCTCAATATCGGACATCAATCTGAATCCTGGCTGCTTTCTCTCTCTAGGCTCTTGCCTCTTTTCTCTCTTTTGAGCATCCTCCATCTGTCGATCTGGCCCTGGTCTTGAAGACGGTCCTGCAGTAGGTGGAGAAACAAACTCACCCCCTCTAGTCTTCTTAGCTGCACTTGGATTTTCTTCATCCCTCTTACGCTTCTCCTCAACAAATACATCTGCACCATGAGATTTAGCCAAATAAGCATAAATAGAGTACCTGTCAACAGGCGAGTCCCAACCTGTCTCTGATCTGATGCTAGAGCCTGCACTAGTCAAAACAGTTTGCTGAATTTTCCCCTTGTTTGCAGTCTCCATAGCATAAGTCCATAGCGCTGATTGAGTCTCTGATCCCTTCTCAATCTGTACTCCATATGCAGAAGCATCACCTCTAGCTGTCACATAAGAAGTACTCGTAGCCATATCCTCCACTAACTTCTTCATTCCACCTTTACCAAAGTTGGTAGCAAGTGGAGCTCCTGTCTCAGTCAACCAAATCTTACCATCTTGCCCCCAATATACCAAATTCTGCCTCCTTGCATCCTGAAAAGAGTCACAATCCCTGCAATGCTGATGCTCCGTACTATCACACCAAATACATCTCCGATCTCTCCTAGGTGCACTAGGAGCACTCCTAGGTGCAGTAGGAGCACTCCTAGGTGCAGTAGGAGCACTAGAAGAAGTAGTAGGCACAGTCGAAGCAAACTGATCCTTCAACTTACCCACCAACTCCACTTTGACTGACTCCAGTGTCAAATCTGTGATGCCTTTGATTATGTCATCAAGAGAAGTAGGCACGGATGGAGCGGATGGTTTTGGAGCAGAAGGTGTAGGCATCGGTCGTGGAATAGGAGGAATAGGTGGAGTAGAAACAGTAGGCACTGGCATAGGCCAAGAAACTGGCTGAGGAGGAGAAGAAATAACAGGGATAGAAGTAGGCATAGGAGCTGATGATGGTGTAGGTGTCATGGAACCATTCTGTAGGCGAGTCTTCCATATCCTCCTCTTGGTCAAAGTCGAGACTGCATCCTGAGCATCCTGCCAATCAGTTTTAAGACCCATAGGCTTTGTGCGATCTTCAAGAAGCTCACCCAATTCTTCTTGAAGAGCAGGATCTGCAGCTTGCAAGAAAAGCTCAACTTTTTCAACATCCAATGCTCTTTGTTCAATAGCATCAAGCTGACTATACCTCTCTTCGAATTCTCGAATCAACTCCGAAGCAGTGAGACCTTTGTTTGGCATGTAGACCCACTCTCGGAATGACCGTCGAGTAGCCATACCAAAGTCCTGAAGGAAGTATTCTTCTTTCAAGGCCTTCTTAAAATCTTGCCAATGTGTATTTTGAATAAAAAGATCAGTCACTTTTGTCCTCAAAGCAGGTGTGACAAGACGAAGGAAGTACTTACTCATAAGTCTTGCAGGAACTCCAAAAATCCCATCTTGATCTCATATGTCTTCAAATATGCTGAAACATTACGCCCGTCAAATAGCTTCTTCTCACTCTCAACTGCTTCAATAGCCTTAGTAGCACTGTTTGCATTCTCCTGCTCCGAATAGAGTTGCCTTTGCTGAGACAACTGCTGTTGATGCAATTGTTGTTGCTGCTGCATATACATTTGTGTTTGCTGATTTTGGAGCTGCATATACATGGACATATTCTGTAAAATTTGTTTTAGATGCTCCGTTGAAGTACTTGACGCAGCAGTCATTGATGGAGCTGAAGTAGACACCGCTGGAGTTGTAGAAGAAGCTGAAATAGAGGCTGAAGTATCTCCCATCCTGAAATTTCTGCGACGCTTTCACGTCGGGTTCACCAAATATGTCGAAGGGTTTGTGAAAGCAAAGTCGCGTCTTCAGAAGACCTTGATAAATTTCAGGATAAAAGATCAAACATATGAATAAACAAGATGAGAAAATAATGTCAGGACTCTGTTTTATTTCTGTCAATAAGAGTATTAAGATTCAAGATGAAGAAATCCGAGCAGCCTCTCGAATGCATAGATCATATATACATTTCAAAGAAAATTTCCAAGAGTATGGTCTTCATTGATGAATGTTACCTTTCAGTTCTATCAGCCGTTAAAGGTCACAAACCATGTCCCAGAGCTTTTCAAACACTTGGAATTCGAGGTGCCCGACGCTCGGCATGACAACTTGCAAAGATGTCAAAAGCTCGCTCCTTTCTCTCAAAAAAAAGCTTTCAATACACATGAACTACACCATTATCTTCTTTGCAATTTGTCATGTTCATTCCACACAATGCAGCTTCAGAACACTTATAAACTCTGAATCAAACTGGTTATCTGTGTACCAAGCCCAACCAGTGAGCTCCTTTGAAGGTTTCAATTCAGCCAACATGTAGACTTTCTTGCTTTTGCTTAAGATTGATTTGACTGCCTTTATCAGAGAGTGTGTGTGTTTAATGAAAAGAGAGAGAGAATGTGTGTGTGTGTATACACTTCATCTTCAATTAAAATTTCAACCAATTTAGGAAATAAACACAAATTTTGGGAGAAATGAGACCATTGTCTGTGCACTCGTGCAAAACATGACAAACTCCACAAGGAATACTGGTGAAGGCTGAAGATTCAGAAAACCGACTTTGTGAGCCTCGATACAACACAGTGTCCTTGTATATACCAAGTTTTGGGACACGTATCATGTCTTCCATCATCCAGCACTAGCATATCCATAAGTTGCTTGACATCTTTAACCCTTAGCTCTTCTTTTGTGATTTCAGATTTTCTTACAGCATCAGCAATAGTCTCCACAGATGCCAAACCTTTCCAGCAAGTCTCGCTCTCATAAGCGGAACAAAATCAGAAGGAATTCTTTGCCTTATAGAACCGAACTCCGTTGCAAATCGGACATGGCTTTTCTGCCTTTCTTCCTCATTGTCTTTAGATTCAGTAGTCGCCTCTCTCGATCCTCTTCATCTTCGGCTTACATATTCAGCACCTTCTTTGTTACAGTCTTCTTATCGTAGTAACACTATCCTTTCATCCATGTAGGCTCTGATGCTTCCTCCCTTGTCGTCGATGCTGGTTTCCTTCTTCAAGTATCCGATCGAGACTCTGAAGGTCCGGGGCTGTCAATGGTATATTTGCTTCGTCAACAGCAGCTCGAGTTGGCCGGAATCTGCCTCTGGATTTTATTGAATGGAGCCTCACGGTATGATCGTTTGGTGGCCTCCCAAAGCACAAAAGCTCTTCACTCCGCCTGGTCAGAAGGGTAGCAGCAAGCGGCCGAGGCCTATGACTCACAGGAGGACAATAGTACTGCTCCTTCCCGTTTAATCCAGCGAGCAGCTGCACGGAATTATAGAAACAGTAGCCTTCATCATCGTCGATTCTTCGTTGTGGCCTCCTTTCTTCATTTGTCTCTTCATCTTCGACTGCTTTCGACTTCTCTTCGTTCAGCTTCTTTGGTTTCGCTGCGGCCTCGCTCCTCTTCTACCATTCAATGATGCTTCTTCTTCGTCGTTGTTACTGCGTCTTCGGCTTCATCTTCCTAGTTGTCATCTTCGTCTCGACTGATGCTTCGCCTTCAACTTCATCAACTTTGTCTTTGCCTTCAGCTTCGTCAACTTCAGCTTCGGCTTCAGCTTCCTCTCCAATCCTTTCTCTGCACTTCTCGTAGCTCCCCCCCTCCAATCCTCTGTTTTTCCTATGCTCCGTTCCTTCCTCTTTTCTCTGATTCAGCGTAAACTCCCCTGGAGCCGCAGAGTACCATCTTCCTCCTTCTCTGTTTCAGTCCCCCCTCTCTTTTTCGGGCTCTTTCTTTTTACTTTTCCCTCCAGATTTTTCCGCGCTCCCCAAAAACGGCTTCTCCCTTCTACAAAAAAAAAGCGCCCTTTTTCAGAAAAGCAGTAGATACTTATTTTAGCTATTTTAGTCATCACAGAGTGCAAAGACTCCTGAAGTGCTTTCGGGCACCATAGCTATTGCAGCCAACACATGAACCCTTAAATCTGAACATTTAACATAAAACACTGATCCTTGAGCATGGCTCTGATATAATGCACCATTGTCAACTGAATCTGACAACATCCACCATCCTTCCTGATTTTTTTTGGCTCACCAAGGAATTTCTCACAGTCACCACTGCTCTCATTATCCTCAGAAACAGAAGAAATATATGCCTCTAATTTGCCAACGTTCTTTGCTTCTGCTGCTACCCCCTGCATGTATATTCTTTGTCACAGCTGAGATCACACAGGCAGATTTTAAACCTTTCAGCAAAGCAGCACTCAAAATCTCCTCAGACCGCATCCTCTTCACTATCAGTCTGCCCTTCTCCACTTTACTACCCACGCAAAACAAAACTGTAAACACAACAACTAAATATGTATAAAGTAACAAATGTCACACACACAACCTTTGGTGGATTTCACACCTCGAATGCGCAGCAGCACGACACCGCTTTTCTAATTCTTGAAGTAAATGAAACAATCTTTATACGTCGCATGCACGATGCTCCTCATGTACGCCATTACATTCATTCCTTCATCATCATGGAAGATGCCACCAGTATCTGTAACTCTATAGTACCGGCATTCATGCTCCTCTACATGATCTTCTAGTGAGGGTGATCGCTCGCCACCTCCTAGGCAACCCCCACACAAGCCTCGGTCGATGCATGTACATGCACTGCATGTGGAGTACTTGCAATTGGGGTTTGGACATTTGTTTTTTGGAAAGCAGTGCCAAGCAAAGACGTCAGAGGCGTTCTAGAGATGATGCTGAACACCTCGTCTGCACTGTGGGAGAGCGGCCAAGGTGTCTAGCCATCTCTCCTATGAAGTCTTCCTTACTAGGAAAACCTCCAAAAAAAGCATTGACTGTTTGTTGAACAAGACCAATGTATCATTCATGCGCTCCAAATCTATGTCATTGCTAGATGAACTAGGATGCGACATTTGCAAACAAAACACAGGAATAAGACAAATTTGCTAAACTGCAATATTGTGTAAACTGTTTGTTCAATTCAAGAAATAAAAGCTTGTATTTTTTATCAGGGTTGGCGCGTGTATATTGGCATATGAGATACAAAATAGACGTGATGCTTCCCCGAAGTCAAAGCCTTTGTTTTCTGAGCAGAGTGAGTGTATTCTCGCATCTAATATACAAAATAGACGTGCTCAGAGATGCGGTACCACCATGGAAAAAATTGAGCATGACGCGTGTATACTCGCGTCTATCATTCAGAATAGACGCGCTTAGAGACGTGCCTGTAGATGCGATAATAGAAAACAAAGCTGCGCATCTATATCTACATCTGCTTTGGAATCTACACGGGCTGTAAGATGCACTAAGTTGGCCACTCTCAGGCCGACAACCGCCATGATTTTTTTGTGATATAAAAGCTTCAAATTCATAGAAAGAAAGATCCTAATACAGAAAGAGAGAGAGAGGGAGGGAGGGGGAAAGAGAGAGAGAGAGAGATAGAGAGAGAGAGAGGACTCACCTTGGGTCTTTAGTGTGGACGGGTGGTGGCACTGCTTCCTTCCCCTTCTTCCTCTCCTTGATGAGTTGTTTTCCCTTGATGCTTGTTGCTTGTTGTCTCCTCTCTTTGCCTCTTGTTCCTCTTGTTCTCCTCTCTTTTGTTCTCTCTTTCTTCCTCTCCTTGGCTTTCTTCTCTTTAGCTGTCTTCTTTCCCTTCTTGTCTCTTTGAAGTGAAAGAAGAGGTGAGTCATGAAGAGACTAGTGGAGGTAGACTGTATGTCGGCTGAACTCGAGCTCTAGAACGTGCAAAAAATGCAGGAAAGATGCAGTTTGAAAAGAAATCGCTTGTATCTTTTGAATTTTGACGTTTGTGTCTATTTCTGCATGTATATGTGCGTCTAGTTTTACGTAAACGCACTAATAGATGCGTATTTAGACGCATAGATAGACACAAGCATAGACACACATTTAGCGCGCTTGCATTTTTATCATAAGTTTTTGTATTTAAGATAATTTTTGATAGTAAGTTTTTATCATAATTTTTTATGTATTTATGATAAGTTTTATGTATTTAGAATTGAATATCTTAGAATAATTAATAAAGCTTGAAGTTTTTATGTAAACATATTAATAACAAATTTGATGTTGTCATGAATTAGGTTTAATCATGTCGTCGTCACCTAGTGTGATGCATACTGATGAGTCAATGAGCACATCCTCAAAGGAGAATGAAACAGCAGGATGTAGTGCCACATCCTCAAGTGCTCCCTTCCAGGCATCGAGAGGCTGCAAAACGTCGACGCAAGGAGGCAGAGTCTTCAAGAAGAGTGGAGATTGATGACCATGATAGTAGCCCTCATGAAATGCCCCATCAACTTGTAGAGGATGAGATTTTGGACAACATAGTACACGATCTATTTTCGCAACAGGTTCGGGGAGAAGGTCAGTTGATGAAGCCAGATGACCCACTATATGTAGCATCATCTACTTCATTGTATGAAGGTTGTACGTACTCCGTTCTTTGTGCGTCCCTCAAGATACTTAACTTGCAAAAACCTAAGAAATAATGTGTGTGACAATTTGCCGTGTTGATTCAGAGGAATGAAACTTGGAAATAATTCACAAGCAACATCTATTTCCTCCTTGCATTCTTTCCTATTTGAATTCAGTTGATCCTTTTCATCCATTATACATCTTGCTATATCACTTGGCTCATCACTTGGCTCTCATTTGCTCCCCCCCCCTTTCCTTAAGTGTTAAGGGAATCCTTTCTAGGATTATCAAGGGGAGAAGGAGGGCTCGCATGGACTATTTGGGGTGAGTTACTTGGCCAATAGCCAAGTATAAAGGTTAGGGTTATATTCAAGCTGGGCATGACAATGAAGTTTGCATGGTCGTATGGAAGCTTGGGTGATATAGGTCAAGACATCATGGAAGATGTCCCCAGAGTTGAGGCGACTAGCAACGTGCAACTCCTCTTCCGTGAGGAATTGGTCAATGTAAGGGTGGGCCAACACCTGGTCATCAAGTGTATGTTGCGTGTAGTGGCCAAAACCCTAAATGAAAGAGGTGCCACATAAGTAGGGCCATGTTCAATTGTTTTGATTGCCCTCCTTTGCTCATCATTGGTCATGACACGATAGCCTTTTTTCTCCCATTGGAGTTGTAAGGCATACCACAATTATAAGAATGAAGAAGCAGAGCTGGCAAGTTGCGTGAGCTCCTCCAGTTCTTGTTCAGGTGTAGAGCGAGCAGGCTTGCGGTAAGAGGTGATTAGTCTTCTGAGAACAGCTTGCTCCTTTGAGATTTCTCCATTAGCAATTAATTGGGTGATAATTTTGGAAAATTTGATGGTCATAAACTTGTAGTCTTCCCAAGTGCATGGCAACACACGAACATCAGAAGCAAGGGGTTCGTCAAGTAGTCCTAGGTCAAGCCTCTCATAGCTCCTAGCAAATATGGTAAGGGTGTTATCTAACTCCTTGATGCATGTTACTACGTCATCTCCCGACGTCTCAGCGAGATCCTTGGCCATTGAAAGGAAAGATCATCTTTTGTACGAAGGCCTAAGACCTGCTGGTGGTGATGGCGCAATTGGGCTAGACAGTGGTGACTCCATTGATGGCGTCACAGATGGGACTTGGCACTCTAGAGCACTTTGAGATGTTGTAGTGGGCTTCAGTGGCATAGGAGGTGTGCTATATTCTATTTGAGCTGGCATGGGGGTGTGAAACTCCTCTAACTTGGATAATGCTGGGGCATCCAGCTTGGGATGATAAATGTGTTGGGCTTCATTAATCACAACCGGTGCTGGTTCAGCTTTCTTTGCAGTTTGTGTTTTGTATGTGCCAGCCTGTCTAGCTGGAGTGGGGTTGCTCAGAGTTGAGCCTCTTGAATGCCCACGCTTAGGCATCCATATCCAGGGGTTACCCTCATAGTATCCTTGTGCTCGCAAGAGATCTTTGGGGATCCATTGTGGCGTGGTAGTGCGCCTATGTCGATAGCATCTAAGCTGCCTCTTAGGCTGCGACGACTGATAGTTTTTTTGTTTAGAAGCACGTTTCTACGGTTTACAAGGAGGTGGCCCTTGTCGTTTTGGCACCCATATGAGTGTGAAAACTTTGGCCTTGTGAATGGCCTGGGTGGCCTTGGTTCTAGCAGTTTGAGCGTGGGGTGAGATATCACTGACCTTCTCCTTAGGCTTGGTCATGGGCGTGGCCATAGGGGTCTCTATTGGTGGCTCTGAAATTGTAGGAGGCGCAAGATAACCCTTGTTGAAAGTAGTCACTATGTGCACATTTCCTATACCAAGATGGATGCAATCTAGGTTGTAGTCCACATTGCAGTTTGTCTGCTTTTTAAAAGTGCGACCTAGTAGTGGCTTATTACCGGCCCCTTTAGTAAAAGAAGACTGGAATACTTTCAGACTCGATGGAGATAGCCACTTTGCATTTTCCTAAGAGTGAATAAGTGTTGTCCCCCAAATGGGCTGAGTTTAGCATTTGTGGGCTGTAATTTAGGTTGACCAATGCATGTCCAATGGTCATGCATAAAGATATTGTAGTCAGCACCTTTGTTAATCAAGGAATCAAAAGAATACGCCCGTTCTACAGTGACCGTAATTCGTAGGTAGGCGGGTGCCACTGCTTCTTCATCTTGATCTATCAATTCAATAATTGTGGCCACACAGAGGTTGACAGGGGCTTCAAGCATAGGTGGCTCATGCAATGGATGGAAAGGAGGATAGTACTTTTTCATGCGACTGCCATTGAAGAAGCCTATTCCTTCACCTTCGAGCGTCTCCAACTCAACATTGCCTGTTCTACTAATTGCACGTACCCGAAAAGGTCCCAGTCCTTGAAATTTCATTTTCTGTTTGTGACCCTTCACAAAGTATAGTAGAATGAGGTCCCCCTGATCAAAGTTGCGCTGTTTGACATGCTTGTCAAACCACATCTTTCATCGTGCCTTCTCACAAGTCAGAGCATGGGTGACTAAGAGTAGAGTCTCCGTGAGACGCTCTAACTCCACTAAGCGGTTGGTCCAAGCTTCTCTTCCCTCCTAATGCTCCTGAGCTGCTATCCTTAAGCTAGGGACAAAGAACTCTAAGGGTATAATGGCCTCCGTTCCATAAGTCAGCCTAAAGGGCATCTGTCCTACAACCATCTTATAAGCTGTATGATAGGTCCACAAGGCCGCCATCAATTTATTATCCCAGTCTCTTTGTGATGTGGATACTATTTTAGTAAGCATGTTGACTAGGATTTTATTCGTGGATTCTTCTTGGCCATTTGCTTGAGGATAGTAGGGCCACGACCTTCTATGAATGATTAGAAAGGTCGAGAGAAGGTGGGATATCACTTCATTAATGAAGTGTGTGCCCTGATCAGTCACTAGTTCAATTGGACAACCAAACCGTGAAAAGACCTGCTCCCATAAAAACTTCGCAGTGGTTCTAGCGTCCTTCTTCCTAGTGGCTCTTGCCTCTATCCACTTCGTCAGGTAATCAGTTGCCACAATGATGTAGCGTGCCTGGGAGTACTGTGCCGCAGGACTGATAGGTCCGATGAAGTCAATGCCCCATTTTTTGAAGGGCTGTCATCCTATTACATGGGTCAACTCCATCTTATCCTTGCCAATGGGGGGATATAAAGAGCTAGTAGAACCAACAATATCACATTTGCAGAACTTGTTTTTCCATGGATGATATGGACCACTTGTTTGACTAAAAAAAAAATCTTAAAACCTAACAAAAACACTTTACCCATTGAAATAAAAAATTATACAACAATGATAATCAAACAGTATATACAAGTTCAAAACCCATTATTTGAGTTCTTTGACACTTTGAAAAATTGCATGAAAAGTATGTTTTATATATTAGGTTATAAATTATTGATGTTGTGCATGCCTTGGAGGTGCACGGATGGATCACTCTACTAGAAAAGAAAGTTAACGTGCATTAGGATCTCCCCCTCCAAATGAGGATCTCTTTCAATCTTTGCTTTGAAAACTTGACTAAACAAATAAGATATTCCTCCACAAAGAAGGATAGCTCTAATGGCTATACATGTGAGCACTTGGGTTTGCATTTGCACATGACATGATTATATATGTCACTTTACGATACGAAGTCTATATTTATTAGACATCTCTTGTCCATTCCAGTCTCTTCTCTCTCTAATTCTCTTCCGCCTCCCACTCTCTCTCTCCTTCCCTTGCCTCTCTCTCTCTCTCTCTCTCTCTCTCTCTCTCTCTCTCTCTCCTACAAAAGCCTTGGGAGAATCTAGTTAAACTTATGTTGATATTGGGGACCACAATGAAGAGATGTGGGTGTACTTCCTTTGTGATAAGGCATAATATTTTGAAGAGTTTAAAGAACAACTAAAACTTTTTGAGAATAAAAAAAGAAAAAGCATGAAGAAATGTAGAATAGATGGTGGTGGTGGGTTCAACTAAAAGGAATTTGAAGATTTCTATAAGGTTAAAGGGATTAGATATTAATTAATGACACCTCGCATATCTCAACAAAATGGTGTTGTTGAATGTGAAAATCACACCATTGTGGAAAGAGCAAGGTGTACGCTTAGGAGTAAGGCACTACAAGATATAGACCTTATAGCAACGTTTAAAGCGACGAAAATACAAACAACAAAATTTGCTCCCGTCGTCGCAAAAAGCGTCGTTATTGACGATGCCATAGAATCGTCGCTATAATCGTCGCTATATGCGTCGCAAATGCGACGCATATAGCGATGCATATAGCGACGGTTACAGAGATTTTGCGACGCTGATAGCGACGACAATAGCGACGCGTGCAGTAAATTTGCGACGCAAATAGCGACGGTAACAGAGAAATTTTTTTTTTGTGGCAGGGCAGCATATAGCACTGTGTGCTGTATGAGAGCCATACAAAATAGTTTCTGCACTGCTTCATACAAAGCGTTCGCAAACAAAAAGAATGTATACTGAAATCATAAAACTGATGGATGAAATAAATACATGATATCGCATAAAATGCGATTGGTACAATCATAAAACAATATCACTAATACATAGAAAATGTCTATATAGATCGGGCAACTAAAAACTAAAGGTATGTGAGCTCTAAGGATCCAAGGGCGAGCTACAAATCGTCGTCCCCCGAAAGCTCTTCCCGCTGTAAAGGAGCATCAAACGGATTCTGCAGAAAAAGAAACAACATATCAATTCACCATACAACAATGCATTCAAATATCTCATGGTAACTACGGACAAGAAAGATGAGTGACTTACTGGGCCGCCGCGTCTATACAATCGGTCGATCAATGATCTGAGACCGTGCCTCTCCGCATATCGAGTCTCAAGGCCTTGCGGATCGCGATTTGTAATGGAGTGCTGCAAAGAAAACAAAATGCTAACTGTTAGAAACATGATTGTCAGTACAAAGAATATCTCAAAAAAACAAATAAGCAAAACAAAAGAGAATCTTACAAAGTCCTCCAAATATGTCCTGTGGCCGCCACTCCCAAGATGATGTACCGATCGAGCCTCGATTCGTGCCCTCGCCGCCTCCCGCTGCTGACTCCAACGTCCTGGCGAATTTGTAGCCTCCTCCCTCAGTCGGTGCCAGTCGTCTACACCTAACCACTCGGGCTTTGGAGCCCCACTCTTGATTGCCTTGCGTGCGTCGGATCGTCTATGTGACATGTATGCACGCATGCAATCCATCATCCAGCCTGTAGAGAGTCTATCCACTGCGGCTGGCACCGGGAACTCCTCGTGCAAGGATGCTACTATGTACTCCTTGCTCCCCTCCGGTATGTTCCTCCAATGATCCAGGACGTTGTGCCGAAAAACTTGTTGGCACAACTCCCTCATGCAAGCCATCACCCTCCTCCCCTCATCATTCATGATGATGGCTCCTGACCTGCCATCCACTAGGTATCCATAATCCCTAGGAGTTTGCCTTGTATGGGCCCTCTCCCATCTCCGTCCACGCTCCTGGGCATATCCAGGAGACCCCTGAACATCCGGTGTACCGACGGGGGTACCCTCTCCCGGAGTGCCACACAAAGGGGTGCCACTAGAGGGTGTGCCACCAAAAGGAGTGCTACCAGAGGGGGTGCCACCAAAAGGAGTGCCACCAAAAGGCGTGACATCTGCCGACGGCTGCGCAAAAGCCGGAGTAACTGGAGTGGACGTCCCCACAGGTGTGACAAATCCTGGAGGTGACCGAGCTCCAGCTGAACGACGAGACGGAGATACCGCGTCCGTGTCTCCACAGCAGCACCCCCCTGATCCTCCTGCAGTCGCAGTCCCTCCCTCTGGCCCAAGTCGCGAGCGTCGAGATTGTCTGCTCGAAGCTGAAGCATCTGATCGCACCGAAGCTGATCTAGCAGAGCGCCCTGACGAAGAAAGAGACAGCTCCTGATCTGCTATCTCTCTGAATCTCACGAGCTAATCTGGAGACATACGTGCCATCATCTCCTGAAACTCCTCATCGCTCATCCCTCGACTCATCCTGAAAATGTCGATACCTGCACAGATGGAAAATAATGTTAGAATAATCAATTTAAACTATACAAAGCACATTAATAAAATCATTTTTGAAAAATCCCTCTTAAAATGCATATCTTATCTACCTTTATGGAAGATCTAAACAACGAATTGAGTAATACAATTCTCCAAGAATGAAGTATTCTATGGTCCCATGTTAATCTCCTGACACAACTCTGCATACACTGGAAGGTCGATAGACATGTCACCACAAAATAACGAGTCTGTCTCGTTCTCAAAAAATTCTACGACTTCTGTATTTCCATCATTGTTAGCCGATGCAGGCTCCAAGCTTGCGGTGGCCTCCACCCCTTGTAATTTCGATCCCTCTATTTGCATATTTTCTTCATCTATGCCTGGAACATCGCTTTGATCGTATACTCTCGCACCTCGAGGAGTGGAAGTTATAACATACCACCATCGAGGTTGTTGGGGATTTGGATAGAAGATTACCTGTTCACAAACACTTACAAACCATCTTCAAACCATTGTGACATAAACCATGTCATATTACAATTAGCAAGCAAATGCCTAGTTGCACCTGTTCACAATGGGCCGGCAACACAAAGGTGTCGCGCAAATCCATCCATTTTTTTTCGAAATCTATTTCGAGAAATCCAGATGGACCTCGTCGAACTGTTGCGCCAGCTCCTCGAAGTACCACTTTGAACCACTGCATGTCGAATATTATCATGGAGAAGCTACGGTAATCCACCGTAATAATACTTTGCAAATTCCCAAAATACTCAATCTCATCCACAACCGTGTTCGGATCCGTTGCTCATCGCTGGCTCTCTTGCTCAAACCTTGCCATGACACCACAATCCATTGTGGAGCGCATTTTGTCAATACGCTCCACCCGAAAATGCCGTCCGCGCGACCACGCTGCACTATATATTTTGTACTGCACATTGAAACACTCAAATTAGATGTAGCAAGAAAATTTAGATACGACACATTCTAAACCCCTCATTACCTTTGGACTACATCCCCTCGAGAACTCCCACTCCTCCATTGAGACCTTTGTCCCTTCGCTGGATGCTGCGGTCAAGGCTCCATGCAAGCATCGTGTTGACATAAACCACGGCATCTCCTCCATGCCTTCGGGATATCAAATCGGTCGGTGACGCATACCGCGTCGGAATTCAGCTCGCGCTTCCTCTCGATCTTGCCTTGCAATCTGGTACTTGGCGAGCCACGTCTCCATGGAGGCATGGTGCAACATACAAAAGCAATTCACCTTCTCTTCCATTGAGGCATCCATTCTTTTTTCTACCCCATTTCCAACCACCACATCTCCAGTCAGCCTGTCATCGTCCTTCAGCGTCCATAGCATTTCATTGTCTGGTTCCAGCGTTGGTAGCCATTGTGAGATATGCACTAACGCCTCTGATACCAACCAACCTTTCGCCATGCTACCTTTCGGACGAGCTCGTTGTCGCACAAAGCCTTTCAGGGTTTTCAAAGCGCTCCAGGAAGAACATCCATCACGTATGGACAGGTCCAGCAATCTCCACTTCATCCACAAGATGCACAAGAAGGTGAACTTGTATCGTGAGCATGCTAGTGGGCAGGTATTTCTCAAAGAGACAGACCGTCTCAACTGCTCCCTGCCTTGCGGATTCAATAGAGGACGTCTTAATCTCTTTCTGTGAGATCCATTGCACCAAAGTCGACAGCTTGTAAATGGCCCCGCGAATTTTTGGAGTTAGGCATCCCGCGATCATGATCGGTAGGACAAACTGCCACAAATGAGAAAGCATTAAGAATAATGGTCACTTTTCAAATTTCACAATGTCCACGCTAATTAAAATCCATTCTGTTCACAAACCTGACATATCTTATGCCAATCATGGGATTTTAGCCCAGAAATCTGGTCATCTTTAGAAAATGCGGACCTGAGAGAACGCATCATACCCGTCGGAGTGCGGATAGACTTGATTACTTGCTTCACAATGCGCTCTTCTTTGATAGACAAAACCTAGGGAGCGCGAGGAAGCTGCACTCCCCCTTTAGCACTCGACTGCGGCCAAAGCGCCTCCATCTTACCTACCTCCTTTAAATCCATTCGTGACCCTATAGTGTCTCTCTTTCCTGTGATGTGGTCCCATAGCAAGCTGCCCACATTTTTGAAAATATGCATGGGATCCAACAAGTGGTTGACCTGTAAGTGGGTCCAATATGGCAACTCGTAGAAAACTGAGAACCGTCGCATTCCATTTGGATGTGAATCCGGGTTTACCATTTTCAGCTCGTACCAGCTTGCAGCGTTCATACGTGCTGGAGGTCGTCCAAGAAAACCTTCCCTGAGTTCATGATCCTCCGGCAAGAAAGCGGCGTGTCCTTGATATACCATCTTCTTCATGGTTCGTGACCTTCGGGAGTCTAACTGTGGCCCACACAATGGACATGCATGATAACCTGAGGTAACGAGACCTGCAAGGCGATCCACGACCTAGTGAATACTTGATTGAATGAAATAAAATATAGATATTACCGGCGAGAACAAAGGTCTGCTCACCTGAGCACTCTCCCAATCCCGGAAAGTCATGCATCGTCCACATGAGAATGGCTCGAATGTTGGCTGACCGCCGACCATCGCGCCTGCTCATATCTTGCACCGTGACCCCCTCCTCCCACAAAATCTTAAGCTCATCGATCAATGGACGAAGATACACGTCCATATTTTTTACTTTGTAACGGCCCGGGACGAGCAAGCTAAGGATGAGATGTCATTTCTTCGTAGAAAGCCATGGAGGAATGCTGTAGTTGACAAGCACTATAGGCCACACACTGTAAGAAGTCGAGCGCAGACCGAATGGGTTCACACCATCCATGGCGAGACCGAGCCGAAGATTCCTTAGCTCTCGCGCAAAGCCTGGGAAGGTGGAGTCAATGTGGCTCCATGCGCGCGAATCTGCTGATATTCATTGCACTCTATCCGTGGACCTATTCTGCACATGCCACGTTGTCAAGCTTGCCATGGCAGACGTGCGAAACATGTGGTTTATGCGGGGGATGAGCGGAAAGTGTCTGAGGACTTTTTGAGGGATGGTCTGCCCTTGCAAGTCCTGTGGATACCTGTGAGCACCACACTTTGGGCATGTCTCCATAGTCTCGTATTCATCTCGAAACAATATGCAGTCGTTGATACATGCATGGATGTTATTGTAGTCCATGCCAAGCTTCCGTAAAACATGTCGCGCATCATCACGAGACTCAGGCATGGTGTTTGCAGGTGGCAATATATGATATTTCAATAACCTGAAAAAATCATAAAACACCTTGAAAAATCCATCCATGTTTGCAATAATACTGTTAAAAAAAAAAACAATGAAGTCTGTGTGCAAGGTACCTGAATAACTCAGTCACACTCGTATCGCTCCAACCGTATTTTGCTTGCACACTTAAGAGTGCAAGCAATGTCTTCAACCGAGATACTCGGCACCCATCATATAATGGTATGGATGCTTCCTCTCTAAGCGGGTCAGATGTCTCAACATCCATGGGAATCAATGCATCGATCATTTCCTCCATCTCAGGCTCCAAGATTGTAGGCAAGTCGGGAAGGTTGTCTGTCTCCTCTGGTATTGACGGTATAGATGGGCCTTGCGAGTGGTCGATTGGCTCCTGAAATCCATCCATTGCACGTCCATGAACTCTTCTAATTGGCCGCAAAGGGTGCACTCCCCCTTGGGTCGAGACATCACCCCCCTGGATACAAAATTTACCAACAAGACCCAATCTTATTGTGTATGGTTTTCAATTAGCTTGAGAGTACAATGCATGAAAAATGCTAACTTCAAATTACCGTTTGTTGAAAGTCTGCAATCGCCTGATCAATGATCTCAGATTGAAACTCGCCAAATCGTCGTACGTGTTCTATAGACAATCGGCGTTTTCGTCTAATTGCCAACTTGCATTGAGAGCAAGGACATGGGACACGCTGATTAAGATACGACTCGCGGTCTTGAACAATAGGACCTTCTTCGTTTGCCATCTTATCTACATTACAGCAAACAAGGCTTAAATGGATAGCTTTATGGAGATGTACTTCAAGTTGCAAGTTGACCATAAACCTTGCATTGTATATAGTAGTCGAGAGATTTTCCGATGTTATATCTCGGCCTTGTATCATGCTCAACGATTTGTTTGTCCCGGTAGATAATTTTTTGTTATATCTCAGCTTTGAGTATAAGTAATCCATTTTAAAATTAATGCGCGCCATCTATGAAATTTTATAACTATAGTAATAAAATTTATTTCAATCAATTCTACTTATAGTCATAAGATCTGAGAGAAATTATCCTATACTCAATTTAAGGGTTTCTTCTTCTATAACAATAATTTTGGGTTCATTTTGATGAAGTACGTGGCCGTATGCAAAGCACATTGCATACCATTATCAATACGTATATTATCTTAAATTTCCTTCCCTTCCCTCTCCCTCTCCCTCTCCCTCTCCCTCTCCCTCTCTTTCTCTCCCTCTCCCTCTCTTCCTCTCTTTCTCTCACCCTCACCCTCTCCCTCGTTCTCTTTCTCTCCCTCTCTCATTTCCTCCCTCCCCCTCCCTCTCCCTCTCCCTCCCTCTTTCTCCCTCTCCCTCTCCCTCTCCCTCTCCCTCTCCCTCGCTCCCTCTCCCTCCCCCTCCCTCTTTCTCTCCCTCTCTCATTTCCTTCCCCTCCCCCTCCCTCTCCCTCTTCCTCTCCCTTTCCCTCTCTTTCTCTTTTTCTCCCTCTCCCTCTCTATCTCTCTTTCTCTCTCATTTCCTAAACAAGCAAAAAATAAAGTGATTTAAACATCCTCCAAGCAAAAGGGAGAGGGAAAGATACAATGCACTCTCCCTCTCTTTCTCTTTCTATCCCTCTCTCATTTCCTTCCCCTTCCTCTCCCTCTCACTCTCTTTCTCTCTCATTTCCTCTCCTAAACAAGCAAAAAATAAAGTGATTCAAACATTAAACAAGCAAAAGGGAGAGGGAGGGAGAGAGAGAATGCACTCTCCCTCCTTCTCCCTCTCTTTCTCTTTCTCTCCCTCTCCTATTTCCTCCCCCTCCCCCTCCCTCTCCCTCTATTTCTCTTTCTCTTTCTTTCCCTCTCCCTCAACCTCTCTTTCTCTCTTACTCTCTCGTTTCCTCTCCTAAACAAGCAAAGAAGAAAGTAATTTAAACATTAAACAAGCAAAAGGGAGAGAGAGAGAGAGAATGCACTCTCTCTCTCTTTCTCTCCCTCTCCCTCTCTTTCTCTCCCTCTCTCTCCTTCTCTTTCATTTCCTCTCCTAAACAAACAAAAGAGAACGATTTAAACCTTCAACAAGTAAAAGAAAGAGAGAGGGAGACTCACCAATGAGATATGGCGAGCGTGGGCGGCTTCTCTTTGCAATGAGGGCTCCTCCTCTCCTTCGCGAACAACGACGGTGGCGGCGGCGGCGGCGGCAGTGGCGGCAAGTCTCTTCCTCCTCTTCTCTCACAAAGCCTTGGCTCTCTCCCTCGCTCTCTCCCTCGCTCTCGCTCTCAAAAGGCGAAGAAAACAAAATGAAAACGGCGCTCTGGTTTCGGCCGCGCTTTTTTTCCTTGCGGCATCGCTATATGCGTCGCTATTTGCGTCGACGCATATAGCGACGCCAATAGCGACGCCTATAGCGACGCCGATATCCGACGTCGCTAATCGGCATCGCTATTGCCCCATTCCCTTGTAGTGAGGGATCACCTAAATTTTTTTTGGGTGAGAGCTCTTAATACTATAGTCTACATTCTCAATTAGAGTTAGACAAAGGCTTCCAAGAAAATACATCCTCATGGGTCCTATAATAATAAGAAACCATATATCTCACACTTAAAAACCTTTTGGAGATAAATATTATACACATGTTTTAAAGGGTAAAAAGAAAATTTAAGGATGAAAAGTATCAAATATATCTTATTGGATTATAGTGATGAGTGAAAGTCTTAAATATGATCAAGAGGCAAAGAAGGTCATAACAAGTTATGACGTGATGTTGAAATAGTACCACAAATAGTGGAGGAGGAAAAGGTAAGTTCTTCCACTATATTATTAAGCAAAGAAATAGTCCACTATGAGTCTATCCCAAGACTTATTCCTATTCTTAGGGAGGACAAAGCATGGTCTTTAGAAGATGAGGTATAGCTACGGCAATTTCCGACGTAAAATAGCGGCGTCGCTATTAGCGTCGAAATGCGACGCTAATAGCGATAGTACTCAAACGAAAATGCGACGCTAATAGCGATGGCACTCGAAAGTGCGACGTTAATAGCGACGCAAATAGCGATGGTACTCAAACGAAAAAAATGAGGACCAAAACCCGAGCGCATTTTTTGTGCGCATACACGAAAGAGAGAGCGAAAGGGAGAGCAAACATCTTGCATTTGAGAGGGAGAGGGAGAGAAAGAGAGAAGAGGGAGAAATAAAGCTTCTCACCGCCGCCATCACCGCTCGCGAAGAAGAGGAGGAAGTGTAAGGAGGGCGAAGAGGAGCCGCCAAACCCTCCTTCGAGCCTTTACGGTGAGTGCATTGTTCCTTCTTACTTTGTTTTTGTCTTTTCTCTTTCTCTTTTACTTGTTTTTAAAAAAATTCATGTGTATTGAGAGAGGGAGAGGAAATGAGAGAGAAAGAGAGGGAGAGGGAGAGGGAGAGGGAGGGAGAGGAAATGAGAGAGGGAGAGGAAGAGAGAAAAGGAAATGAGAGAGGGAGAGGAAGAGAGAAAAAACATTAAACATAATAGGAAATGGGAGAGAGGGAGAGGGAGAGGAAGAGAGAAAATAAAATGAGAGAGGGAGAGAAAGAGAGAAAAAACATTAAACATAATAGGGAAGGAGAGAAAGAGAGGGAGAGGGAGAGGGAGAGAGAGGAAGAGAGAAAATGAAAGAAGAAACGAGAGAAAGAGGGAAAAAGCATTAAACATAATAGGGAAAGAGAGAAAGAGAGGGAGAGGGTGAGAGAGAGAGACGAAACGAGAGAGGGAGAGGAAGAGAGAAAAGGAAATGACAGAGGGAGAGGAGAGAGAAAAAACATGAATCATAATAGGGAAAGAGACAAAGAGAGGGTGAGGGTGAGGAAGGGAGAGGAAATGAGAAAACATAATAGGGAAAGAGAGAAAGATAGGGAGAGGGTGAGGGAGGGAGAGGAAGGAAAAAACATTAAACATAATAGGGAAAGAAAGAAAGAGAGGGAGAGGGAGAGGGAGAGAAAATGAGAGAGGGAGAGGAAGAGAGAAAATAAAATGAGAGAAAAGGAAATGAGAGGGAGAGGAGAGAGAAAAAACATTAAACATAATAGGGAAAGAGAGAAAGAGAGGGTGAGGTTGAGCGAGGCAGAAGAAATGAGAGAGGGAGAGAAAATGAGAGAGAGATAGGAAGAGAGAAAAGGAAATGTGAGAGGGAGAGGAGAGAGAAAAAACATTAAACATATTAGGGAAAGAGAGAAAGAGAGGGGGAGGAAGAGAAAAAAGAAGGAATGAGAGAGAGGGAATAAACATACAACATAATAAAGAAAGAGAAAAAGAGAGAGAGATGGAAGGAGAGGAGATAATGAATAGATGAAAAACAAAGAGAGAGTGGTGGTGAGGTCCAGTGAGGTCTGGTGCAACACCACAAGACGAGAAACACTCCAACATACATTAATTTGTGGGTGGGTGGGTGGAGACTTTACATATGTTAATTTTTGTTGAGTTACAAGAGAAAAAATCCCTTCTCAAACAATTTAGAAAAGAAAAAAATAATGATAACAAAAACAAATTGTTTGTCATAACATAAACAAAATGCAAAACGATGAAGGTCTTGATGATGAAGATTGTGAGGCAAATCTTAATCAGCGTGTCCCATGTCCTTGCTCTCAATGCAAGCTAGCAATTCGACAAAAACGTCGATTGTCTATAGAATACGTACAATGCTGACGAAGAAAATTCAGTATGGTAGTCTCTATACTATGCCAAACTCCCTTCTGCCACAAAGTGAATGAGGTAAGGGCACCACCTAGTCATGGAAGAGCAGATTAGGACGCTATGCAAGAGGGAGAGGAGCTTGTGAGGGAGAAGAGAGGAAAACTAAGAGAGAGAGAGAGAGAGAGAGAGAGAGAGAGAGAACTACAAAAGATAAATGAATCAATAAAACTTAAGACAGCATAAGAGATGGAGGACCATAAAAACATAACCAATATACACAATATGGACACCAATAGCATGGGCTTATTACACTGTAGAGCATGCATAAGCTATAGCAAGGGAATGAACTTCATAAGCTCATGAGAGAGAATGGGGAAGGCTCAATAGGGCTGAACAAGGCCTGTTAGCTCTCTCTTGCAAATTACAAAGGAGAAGGACTCTTTATATATGCCTTGAGGGTCTTTAGGGAGGAGGTTAAGATAGAATAGAAATTAATACCACCAAAGCTACATTAAGGCAGTTCCATCAATGTGGAAGCTCCATCTCGATGTTTTGTTGACCAATTTTGTACTTTATTAAGTTCCATAATAGGTGAGTTGTCTCCATTCTCCCCCCCATAGCTTAAGTCCAAGAGCTCTCCTACTATTAAAAAAAAATAGAGAATCTTTATAAAATAAGATTATATCTAGCAATAATGGAGAAAGAGTAGTGATAATTCATACATTACTACTACAATTAAGGATGATTTGAGGGTGATTTAGGAGGGTAATTGTAATGGTTTATTAGCTTGAGAGAGAGGAGAAGAGAGGGGAAAGGGTTGGGAGTCTAATGAATTATGTTTTATGGAAGTGTTAAGTGTGGGGGAGAAAGTGTGTGTGTGTATAAAATTGGAAGGTGGTCTCCACCGCAGTTAGAAAAAGTTGGCATCCACCATTTTGGCCATATCTCCCTATTTGTAGCTCCAAAAAAAAAAAAAAACTAGAAAAAACTTTAGCTCATGCACTACAACCTTCATGTTGAGATGTTTTTTTGGATCGGAGTGAAAGTATTTTTAAAAAATATTACAAAATTATGTGCCTGATTTTTCTTCCACTAATGCTTTCAAGAAGGGTCCCATTTGTTTGAATTATCATAATGCTCCAAATCCATGACTTTATGAGTCTCACATACCCTTTGGATAGCTCTAAATCCATTTCATGTCTTTTCTTTTCACATTATACATTTTCCCTTCACCTTCCTCCATTGATCTTTACTCTTCACCCCCCCTTGGTAAACCGGTCCATGAAATATTTCCATCGAGTGATTTCTTGGATTTTCCAAGAGGTTGTTCCCACCCTCTTCTTTATTTAAAGCCTCCAAATGTACAAAAAATCAACAAAGTGTTAAACAAATATTTTTTTGTGATTTTCTCAGATCATATAGCCCCCCCAACTTGGCTAGAGGTATTTATGCCTCTATATACTCTTTGGTATCTTGAGCTGACCCCACCCTGATGTGATAGGGTTTTAAGCGCCATCCATTTACCCTGATCTTGTGTACTTTTCCCTCAATGTCTTGAATTTTGTAGGAGCCATTGTTGAATTTTTTTGTGACCCAAAATGGTCCCTCCCACCGGTAGAGAAACTTGCCATTCTTTCTTTTATCAAAGTGATTGTCATATCGAAGCTCTAAAGATCCCTCCTTGATGTTTTTATCTATTACCTTCTTGTTGAGCTTTTCTCTACGCTTCTTAGCTTCCTGGGAGTAATGGTTGAGGGCTTCTTCACGATCCAATTGTAGCCTCTCTAGGTCCAGTAATCTTTGATGTAACTTCTCCTTTTGAGAGCCTACTATGCCACCTAATACCCGAAGGCTACCTAATTTCACCTCAATAGGCAAAAGAGCCTCTTGTCCATAAACTAGATGAAAAGATGTGAACCCTAACATGGTTTTGAAAGAGATTTTGTAAGCCCATAGAGCTCCACTAAAGTGATTGTCCCAAACCTGGGGCCTTGAATGTACCTATTTGCTGATGATTTTACAAATCATTCCATTTTCCTTTTCCACCAATCCATTGTATTGAGGGTAGTAAGGGGTAGAGTGTCATCATTGAATATTTAGCTTTTGCATGAGTTCACCCACCACATTAGCTCTAAACCCTGGTCCTCTATGTGATAGTATTTCAAGAGGGGTACCAAACCTACAATAAATGTGGTCAAAGATGAATTTACTCACTTCCTTAGCAGTGATTCTTCTAGTTGGCATAGCCTCGGCCCATCTAGTCATGTTGTAAATGGTTTTATCAAGGAATGTGGGTTTAGGTCATTTGTTCGTGACATGTCTATATGGGGGGACTAATCCAGAGGGCCATGTGAGAGGATCGAGAAGTCATGAGCATGTAATGCCTTCAACCTCGCTGCTATTCGCACCTGTTGTTCCAAATGTGGTTGCTCCAAATGAACCAATATTGGATAACTTTAGAGATCTGGATAGCAATTGATTTTTATGGTGGGTTTGAGTCCACCATGTGCCCCATGCATTGGGCCTTGGTTGGATGTCAAATGTTTCGATGTATAACCTAATCAAAAGAGTCATGTATATTCATATCTACCAATTGGCAATTGAATGTAACCATATGATGCATTTATCATCAATGATAAAACTAACACAAATGATAATGATTCTATTCACCTTCCATTATTTATTTTGATTGTGTGCTTTTCGTGTTTTATATATTTATCTTTATTATCTAATTTTTTTATCACTACAACGAAAAAGCCTCTTAGACGCGCTTCTAGATGCGATTTTTGAATTGAGAGAAAATCTTACGGGCATGTCTATACGCCTGTCTATTGGTGCATGTACAATTTCGCATCTATAGTCGCATGTATAAGGAAATCCACACACACCAATAGACGCGCTTTAGACGCACATATACACACATCAATAAACGTGCACAAAAAAACCAAAATTATTATTTATTTAATTTCTTTTATGCGTCTACAAGCGCGTCTACATGGAAAATTAGACGGGCACATAGACACATGCATAGACATGCTTTTACATGCGCAAGTAGATGTGAGCGCAAAACCAAAAATCTTATTTTTTTAAAAGATATTGAATTTCTTTTTATTTATTTGAATTATATAGCGTGTCTATGGGCTCATGTACTTTGCATTCTAGACATGAGTATAGACATGCATTCTATAATTTAGACGCGCAATTAGACACGAAGCACAGAATTGGAAAAAGAAAACAGAGAGCATTTGGAAAAAACACAATGGATCTGAAAGCACGAGAATTAAAAATAAAAATCTATGTATTCATTATATATAAAATGCATTTACATGGGGATTTTAAGTGCTCTCTGGTTTTTTTTTTCCCTCCCATACATTAAATTATGCATTTGGGAAAAACACAATGGATCTGAAGACACGAGAACTGAAAACAAAAATCCATGTATTCATTATATATAAAATGCATTTACATGGGGAGTTTAAGTGCTTGCGACGACCTAAAGCGTGGTCGCAAGCAGTAGGCTCAAATATGGATAATAGAAAAACAAGGAAACAAGGCCAAAGAGGAGGTATGGTGCTCCTCTACGAATCTGAAGAAGAAACATCTTTGCTAGCACCACCATCGCTATTGGCGTCGCTATTCCCCTCCTCGCTATGCTCCACATTGGGGTTCGCCTACACACACAAAAGATCAAGGTTGCTTACGTACAATTGGAAAGAAAAAATTATAATTAGCCATACTTTTAATAGGAAAGTAAGAAAAACATACCTTCTCTGGCTGTCAAATCCTCATAGCCCAATTGTATTGCTCCTCAGTGATGAGACCCTCCTCATAGAAGTGAAGCCATGTGGCTGCACAGTTATGGCCTCGATGGTAACCTACCTCTCTAGGAGTAGGTATTCTATCAATGATAGTAGTCCCCAAAATAATTACGATATACAAACAATTATGAGACACAATGTATTAGAACAAATTATATAAAGAATTGAAAAAATATAAAATTTAAAAAACTAGAAATCAAAATATACTTACAAACTCTACCTCCCACAACTCTCTGCCGCCTGATCTGTAATGCAACGATCCCATAGTTTCCATTTGGATGCGTCGCGCCTTTTCATGGTAGCAACTCTTCACTTTCTCTACTGCTTTCTTCTTGTCTTTCTTCCACTCTATGCGGTGGCACATAGGTGGTTGGCTATAGGCTCCACGCCCCTCCTCTTGTCTCCGTAGTGACTCCCTGGCGCGTGTCATGAGGTGGAATCTTTTGTTGTGAAGCAAATCCCTCACTTTTGTGTATCCCCAATCACCTGAGAATCGCTGACCCTCAGGATTTGGGTACCTCCTATGGACTCCCCTCAGCACCTCCTGCCACAAGCCGCTTTTCTGATTCTTGAAGTAAATGAAACAATCTTTATACGTCGCATGCACGACGCTCCTCATATACGCCATTACATTCATTCCTTCATCATCATGGAAGATGCCACCAGTATCTGTAACTCTATAGTACTGGCGTACATGCTCCTCTACATGAGCTTCTGGTGAGGGTGATCGCTCGCCACCTCCTAGGCAACCCCCACACAAGTCTCATCCCAGGCCGATGCATGTACAGGCACTGCACGTGGAGTACTTGAAATTGGGGTTTGGACATTTGTTTTTTGGAAAGCAGTGCCAAGCAAAGACGTCATAGGTGTTCCAAACATGATGCTGAACACCTCGTCTACGCTGTGGAAGAGCAGCCAAGGTGTCTAGTCATCTCTCCTATGAAGTCTTTCTTACTAGGAAAACCTCCAAAAAAAGCATTCACCCCTTTGCTGAACAAGACCAATGTATCATTCATGCGCTCCAAATCTATGTCATTGCTAGATGAACCAGGATGAGACATTTGCAAACAAAACACAAGAAAAAGACAAATTTGCTAAACTACAATATTGTGTAAACTGTTTGTTCAATTCTAGAAATAAAAGCTTGTCTTTTTTATCAGGGTTGGCGCGTGTATATTGGCATATGAGATACAGAATAGACGTGATGCTTCCCCGCAGTCAAAGCCTTTGTTTTCTGAGCAGAGCGCGTGTATTCTCGCATCTAGTATGCAAAATAGACGTGCTCAGAGATGTGGTACCACCATGGAAAAACTGAGCATGGTGCGTGTATACTCGCATCTATCATTCAGAATAGACGTGCTTAGAGACATGCCTGTAGATGCGATAACAGAAAACAAAGCTGCGCATCTATATCTACATTTGCTTTGGAATCTACACGGGCTATAAGATGCGCTAAGTTGGCCACTCTCAGGCCGACAACCGCCATGATTTTTTTGTGATATAAAAGCTTCAAATTCATAGAAAGAAAGATCCTAATACAGAAAGAGAGAGAGAGGGAGGGAGGGGGAAAGAGAGAGAGAGAGAGAGAGAGAGAGAGAGAGAGAGAGAGAGAGAGAGAGAGAGGACTCACCTTAGGTATTTAGTGTGGACGGGTGGTGGCACTGCTTCCTTCCCCTTCTTCCTCTCCTTGATGAGTTGTTCTCCCTTGATGCTTGTTGCTTGTTGTCTCCTCTCTTTGCCTCTTGTTCCTCTTGTTCTCCTCTCTTTTATTCTCTCTTTCTTCCTCTCCTCGGCTTTCTTCTCTTTAGCTGTCTTCTTTCCCTTCTTGTTTCTTTGAAGTGAAAGAAAAGGTGAGTCATGAGGAGGTGAGTCATGAAGAGACTAGTGGAGGTAGACTGCATGTCAGCTGAACTCGAGTTCTAGAACGTGTGAAAAATGCAGGAAAGACGCAGTTTGAAATGAAATCACTTGTATCTTTTGAATTTTGACGTTTGCGTCTATTTCTACATGTATATGTGCGTCTAATTTTACGTAAACGACTAATAGATGCATATTTAGACGCACAGATAGACACAAGCATAGACACACATTTAGCGCGCTTGCATTTTTATCATAAGTTTTTGTATTTAAGATAAGTTTTGATAGTAAGTTTTTATCATAATTTTTTATGTATTTATGATAAGTTTTATGTATTTAGAATTGAATATCTTAGAATAATTAATAAAGCTTGAAGTTTTTATGTAAATATATTAATAACAAATTTGATGTTGTCATGAATTAGGTATAATCATGTCGTCGTCATCACCTAGTGCGATACATGCTGATGTGTCAATGAGCACATCCTCAAAGGAGAATGAAACATTACATCTTCATAATTGAGATGCATGGCTACGATGAAAAATTAAATGCATGTGTGATCATTGTCGAGGGTGTATTTTTCGAGCATGTCGAGTTGCAATGTCACACCTCAGCATGTATGGAGAATGGGACCGAGAAAAATCACTGGTATTCATTGTTTTTAACACTAAGATTACTAGTCTATGTTTGAATTATATATCAATGTATATGTAACTCCCTTTTGTGGTTGAGCAGGATGCAGTGCCACATCCTCAAGTGCTCCCTCCCGGGCATCGAGAGGCTGCAAAATGTTGACGCAAGGAGGCAGAGTCTTCAAGAAGAGTGGAGATTGATGACCATGATAATAGCCCTCATGAAATGCCCCATCAACTTGTAGAGGATGAGATTTTGGACAACATGGTACACGATCTATTTTCGCAACAAGTTCAGGGAGAAGGTCACTCGACGAAGCCAAATGACCCACTATAGGTAGCGTCATCTACTTCGTTGTATGAAGGTTGTCTGTACTCCGTTCTTCGTTCGTCCCTCGAGATAACTTGCAGAAAATTTATAGATGGAGTAATGTCAGTTTGAATGTGTTATTGAAGTAGATATCAATTCAATTGGCTTATGAATCATAATATTAATTGTTCTATTTTTAAATCAGACACAAATGTATGTTGGTGGTTTTTTAACTCACTTTTAAAAATATATGTAGGTTATTATCACAAATGCTTCCAAAAGGAAACAAATTGCCAACTAAGAGAGAGAAAGCAAGACATTACTTGACATCTCTGGGAGGCCTCGATTATGTCACGATCCATGCATGTGTCAATGATTGTGTCTTATTTCGTGGGATTCATGAGTTCGCACGAGAGTGCCCTGTTTGTGGTGAATCAAGATACGAAGTGGAGATGAAGTCAATGGATGTGCCTCATAAGGTTTTGCGACATTTCCTGATTATTCCACGTATTCAACTTATGTTCAAGTGTAAGTCTATTGGAAAGCTCATGTCATGGCATGCTAGTCGTCATTCAAGTGATGGAAAATGGAGGATCCCTGCAGATACACCGGCATGGCAACATGTAGACAATTTGTTGCCCGTTTTCAAAGAAGAGCCAAGAAATTTGATATTTGGTTTAGGTATGGATGGAATCAATCCATTTGGCATCAAAAGCACATCATAAGTGTATGGCCAGTGGTATTGGTGAACTATAATATTCCTCTATCCATGGCAATTAAAAAGGGACATGTAATGTTGTCCCTTTTGATTCCGGGAAAGCATAAGGTAAACAACATGGACATTTACTTAGAGCCTTTGATTGAAGATTTAGAAATGTTATGGGAAGGTATTGAGGTGTAAGATACAAGTGTATCTGCATCCTCTAGAGATTTCACTTAGAAGGTCATGTTGTTGTGGACTATGCATGACTTTCTAAAATATGGAGAGTGTTCAGGTACATGTATATAAATATATATTTGAAATTCAAGACTTGAATCAATTGCATGTTATTAATTCACTTGTTTGTTCAGGCTTAACCATATCAGGATATCATGCATGTCCTATTTGCGGTCCCTCTCTAGTTTCCTCTAGGCCGGCACGTTTAAAGAAGATTATCTATGACAATCATTATCGATTTCTTCCTATTGACCATCCCAAATATGTTCTCCCTACTAATGGAATGACTCCACAATCTCTAACCATTCGAGATTGAAAGGAGAGATGGATTAATGTCGATAGCCACCCTCCACTCGGCATGAGTCGGTAAGAAGTATATTTCTCTCGATTGACTTTGAAGTATTTAGCATGATGAACTGTTTACATAATATATTGTTTGTTTGTTAGATTCTCTATATTTTTTTGTTTTTCGTATTAGATTGAACTCAAGATCAATCACCTATTGGACCCCATGCACGGATTCAAAATTTTTGTATCTACATTATGGGATCACTTGATAGGGGCTCGTGATTCAGTCAATGTAAGGGAGGCTTTACGTAACATTGGTCGCATGATACAAGCCTAGCCATGCATTGGACCTAGAGGAAAGATTGAGCTACCCCATGCACCTTGGATGTTGTCAAAGAACGAGGAAAAAATAGTGAAGGAACATATATGTAGCTTTCGAACACCCACAAGATGTATGAGATGTCTCAAAGAAGCTTTCATAAAGAAAAAGAAAAGAGGTGTGGAGCAACTACCTAGTTTGAAGTCCCACGATTGGCACAAAATGATTCAAGTAAGGGTATCTCTAACCATGAATATAGTAATTAGTGGAGTAACTATGTGTAAACATTGGGGTATAATGAAATTTTTCTCAACTAATCATTTAATCTGTGAATATTATTTACATTCATTTCGTACTTCCTACTAGCATATCCCATTATGTATCCAAAGATGTATGTGATATCATTTACAAGATGGGAGAGCTTGTGAGGTGTGTATACATTGTATTTTTTCATTATATATTGCATACATCATGTAGTGAACCTCTTTGAATTTCTACACCAAAATAAACAATTGTCAAATATATCCTGACAGATACGTGAGCTCAAAGGAAATTGATCCAAACACATTGCAAGATGCTCGAGTATTATCTATTGAGGTGGTTTGTTTGGTGGAGGAAATTTTTCATCACTCCATTTTGACTACTCAATTACATTTACTCGTACATTTGATTGATGATATCGTACTTTGTGGGGCAGTTCATGCAAGGTGGATGCTTTTTCTTGAGCACTTCATGAAAATCTTGAAAGATTTTGCGAGGCAAAAAGCACAGCCTGAGAGAAGCATGGGTGAGGGTTGGTTAGTGCAATCATCCCTTGTTTATATCTCTGAATATCTTGCTGAAGTGAACTCCTCTCAACCACAACTATGGAAAGACGATGAAGACTTGAGGATGACCTCTATAATACCTCAAGGAAAAGAAATGAGTAAAGTGCTAACAAAAGAAGAACTTCGTAAGTTAAATAGTTTTTGTATGCTCAATAGTGATGTAATGAGCAAATGGGTGACACTATATAATGAAGCAAGGGCAAGAAGAAAAAGTGAAAGCAAGCATTTCACACCAGATATGGACGTAATGTCTCATTTTCAGATCATCTAAATGCGCTCCCACGTCATATTGATATAGATTCGTTACATGAGAAAATGGAGAGAATGAAAAAAGATGAGAAAATTAATATATCTCAAGAAGAGTGGGAATACACACGAGGTTGCTTATCAAAGGTGAGACATACTATCAATTAATTTATTTCTAGTTATATTTTATATAATAAATTGACATATTTGATCTTAATCTTTTACTACTAGTGCACATTATTCAATGCTATTTGGTGTGAGGATAAACATCTTCAAACTCAACGTATAGATGAAAAGAGAAATACCCAAGATTGTGGTATCCTTGCTCACTTCAAGGATGCCAATGGTACCATGGAAGGTTATTGTGGCGTGATCCAAGATATTCTGAATCTTGACTTCACACAATTCTTTATATATGTACTGGATGTGAAGTGGTTTAAAGAAGTGATAACAAACGGTGAGCATTGCACAATCAAACGTCATCCAAGTGGTTTTGTAATCATTGACTCTACAAAATTTCACCAAAACAAGAATGACACATTAGTGCTACCTCAATAATGCGAGCAGGTATATATGTAAAAGCTAAATTTTTTATATGTTTACATGTGATACATATACACAATATAATAAGTATTTAAGTTTCTTGCTTTTGTTTTTCAAATACAGGTTGTGTATCATCCAATGGTAAACAATAACGGATGGTGGTATGTCATCCCTATATCTAATCGTTCAAAACCAATATATGGTAATATTACCGACATAGAGATAGCAGATGACAATCCAACAATTAATGATGATGTACATGATGACACCATAATGGATGATATACGTGATATAGTACAAGATGAACCTCGTGAGGATGTTCAAGGAAACGCAGAAGAGGACAATAATGTGGTTGATGATGATGAAGTTATTGAGCAATATAGCAATACATATGATAGTGGGATAGACTTATTTGTTTCGTTACCTCTTGGTAACATAGACCTAGAAGTAGATAGTTTAGCAAGGGCTGATCTCATTGAAGATGAGATAGATCATTCACTCTAACATACTTAATTCGCTTAATGATTCAATGTGTATTCTTAATTCTATGGAAAATATCATACACACATGTGCATACTCAAGAATCAATAGTCAAGTTTAAAGCTAAATTGAATTTTTCATAATAAAAATGAAGTATTTTTTATCTTCTTCAAGTAGAGAAATTAGGAGATACATGCAATGCTTGCTACTAATTGTATAATAAGGTTTGTGTCGTTGCCGCTAATTAATTATATCAGGCTTATCAACTGGAGAAACTGCCATTCATTAGAGAGCAATGCAAAAATAATTATTAATTCTGGTTTTTTTATTATATTAAGTCTAATTTCAAGTGATTTAATAATTTCGCATCTATGTTTGCGTTTATCTGCACGGATATATAGATGCAAAATTGGCGTCTATTTACACGCTCTTTTGCACGTGCATATAGACGCCCGACTTTGCGCGTCTAACATGTGCGTTTATGACTCATTTCTGTTGTGGTGTATTGGTGTAGATAGTGTAATCTATAACATTTTGAGATTATATTTCTATCCAATTATACATCTCTAGAGTGGTTACATAGTAAGATATGTACCTATCTATCACTTGAGTACAAAGAAATAGATTTTTTAGTTGATGAAATTGAGTAACCTTTAATAGTTGATGGACATCTCTCTTACTTGGCTGTAATACCCACAACAATAGACAATGGTGGTTAAAATGAATGCACAACTAGGATGAATTGGTGATATGTACCAATTCCAATGGCTAAAGTGGTGATGTGTAGCAATTCAAGTGGTTGAATGCCAATAATGGCTCCTAATGGTTACAATTCACTCAAGCACATACCTCCAAATTGTTCACATCTAGCTATTAAAAGAAGAGAGATGTTTACGTGATCTAATATTCTATCTCAACCTATTGGGATATCTATTGAAGATGTGTTACAATAAAGGATAGTTAAATTAAAGGAAATACAAGGAATCTAAAAATGGTAGACTTATTATTAGCTCTTGAAAAGACAAACAAACAATAGAATGCTATTATAGACATGAGAATTAGAGCTACATCTAAAGAAGAGAAGTGAAAAATAGTGGAGTTATATGCTCGATTATTCAATCACTAAAAAAGACTCGATCAATAGGCATGCATTTAAACCTCATTTAAACACACCTATAAATGTATATTAATCTGAGCTCTAAATACAAATATAACACATAAAGGTTGAAAATTTTACCATTTCAGATTTGGGATTTCTTATCGCAAATAACAAAAAGCAAGATTTAAAAACACACACAAATGTATAGTAAAAGACATGCAATACTGAATGTGTGTATGTGTGATCTAGGATGCAAGGTACAAGAGCTCTTATGATGCTAGTATCCTCTTCTCAAAAGATCTAAGTTGTGACCTCTTTCGTTTCTTTTGATAATCCATAGTTTACATTGCTTTCTAGGTATTTACTATAGTTGCTAATCTACGAGAGCCACTCCTAATCATTGTTTTTCTTTTCGAAAGATTTTCACATTGTGTGTAATCTACAACAAATTTTTCAAAGGGAAAATGAATCATTGTTCTTAACGTGCCAAAATTATGTGAATGAACTAGAGAAAGAAATGGTGTAGAATAATAAATAATTGTTCTACTTTTTTCACAACAAAATATGCACCCTCATTTTGAGATTCTCTAAACCACCAATAAAAATTTTGAGAACAAAAAATCCAATTAATGATATTAAATACTGAAGAGTCCTATGGAAACAGTCATTGAACAAAAAAGGAGGTGTAGATCAACAAATTAGACTCCAAGCTCATTTTGGAAATTAAACTAAGGCTACGGTTACACACAGGACAAGAGATGGAAAAAGAGGTGTCCACCGCACTACATGTTAAAAGTTATTAGACCCGATTTTTGCAGTTGGCGAACACTTTTGGGTGGGGGATCTTCTGCGCCCGATGCATAAGACAACAACACATTTATTCAAAAAGGACGTTGCACGATTGACATGAATTGAACCCCCATCAATCCCCACACACCTCAATCTCATTATCAATGGACCAACCCTCTTTTGGTGAAATATTTGGGCACAGTTTAGTGTGTAACCATAGGAATGGACAACTTGCACATAACCCCTACCGCCCCAGGCTATGTGTAACCACCCTAACCTCTAATCCTTATAGCATCCAAAGCTTGTAGGGTGGTTCTTTAGAAATGTAAGTATGCCATGGGTGATCCACGAAAGACTTGTTTTATTTGAGGAAATTTTGATAAATTTAAAAGATTACATTTTCAAAAGGGGATTTTGTGTTTGGAGGTCGACAAAAAGATCCAATTGATTACAATTTAAAGAAAAGACCACCCATTATCTTCTTAAAAAAAGAGGTCGTATTATACTATGTATGACATATGTAGATGAGGTTTTTTGAATACCATTTTGAACGCACGTAATATGGTTAGTTTCTTATAAGTACACCCCGGGAGATCCAAAGCCTTCATCAGGCATCAAAGTCGTATAATATCTGGCAAAAAGGGCATCGTTGTACATTGCTAAACGTTAGGCTAAATACTCAATCTAGACTGCATCAGTTCAGTATATAGGATTTTCATATGAGAAAGCGCCAAGTGTTGCAATCGATTAACAGCTCTCTCCAACCCTCGTAATTCATTTATCGAGATGGACGACATGTGTCGGAGCATATTTGAAGCACTCAAAGATCATATTCATACACGAGACGATGCATGCACAACAAACTCTAGACCACTTACTATATAGAAAGTTCACACTATAACTAGGAAGAATAGCAACCAAACTAGGAAGAATGTAGAATTTTCTAGTTATAACTAGATAATTTTGTCATCACGAATCTCTTCTAACTAGTAAATCCCTTTTTCTAGATAGTATCTAGAAAGTTGAAGCCTTATCTCGTAACATTATCTAGCAAGTTATTGTATATCTAGTAACAATATCAACATAACTAGGAATATTTTTTTCACTAGTCATAACTAGCAAGTACTATCATCTAACTAGGAAATTATGGATAGTCTTTCAAGTTAATGTAGACTCACGATTTTGCTAGGTAAAACTACTAAATAAATATTAGTTTATTTGAAATTAGGGTTGTGTTAGGCATTGGCTCCTAGCATATGCTTACCCTATGTCTAAACTCTTCCTAGAATATGCTTAGACTATGTATACACATAGGATTGGCTTATAGTATGCCTAGTATTTTTCTAACTTGCCATATGTGTACCCCTATGCCTACCCCTTGTGTATTTATGTTAGACATACCTATGTCTAGCCACTCTATAGCCTCTATCAGTTTGTATGTATGAGGAGCCTATGCATATACCTTGCCTATATAACTAATCCAATCTAAACCTAAGCCTAAGCTTAAGCTCTACCTTACTACGAGCCTAGCCCTAACACTAACCTTTAATGTAGTATAATCCTAGTATATATTGAGTCTAATTCTAATTTAAGGTAAAGAATACAAAGAGTAAGATAGGCTTATACATCATGTGTTACTTCTATAAAAATAAGTTGTATTTAGTCATTTTGTGGATTCTCGTTAATTTTGACCTATTTGTAGTACAATTCTAACCTTTTATATGTGTGATGATGATCATATTGTGCTAAACAGACGATAATAGGCAATTAATTTGTTTTACTTTTGGTGAGCAAATAACTAGACAAATATAGAGATGTAATGATTGTAATATTGATCACTAGTGGAGTGCAATGTGAAATATTATTACTATTATGGAGACTGTTATCACATAAAGCTATTTATATACTTTAGCTTTAAAGTGATTGTACTCATCTATTTAGAGTGCATTGTTGTCTCTATTTTCTTTTAATTTATTCATATTCATTAAAATTTTCATTAATTAATTGTAATTATAATATTAAAAATAAAATATTAGAGCTAAGTTGAGGCTTATGTTAGAACTAATCATTTTGAGTGCGATTGAGTCGTCCTCATTTACACTGTTTGCTTGTTATAATATGCTTTTGTAATTAATTTGGCTCAATTTTCCATCGCAATCATCGCTATGATACCATGGAGTTGATTCTTACACATGGTCTATGATCATAGCAGCAAAGTAATGGTTGAAGTATTGGTATAGTGAACCACTAAAATATTACTCCACATACTTCATAGATTATCTTAAGGGACTGAGAATTAGCAAGATTAGTTGAAGAAGTTGATCTCTCACTTGTGCACAAGTAACTAGCTTGATGACGAGTGGAGTGTTGTTCCCATTGCATCGAGTAGCATTTTTCTCACTTGGCTATAGTTTGAGGTGTACATGGCATCTCCCCTATATCATAAGTACCTACATGAGTCTCATCTTGCAACATATCTACAAGCTATCAATATTGTATGGGTATATATTTGCATCAACCATGGCTATGCATGAGCATTCACCACATTGGTTAGTACCCTTGAACCACACTGTCTTTTCCCTCTTCATCATGCAGACCACACATTGCCTTTTTCACCCAACCACTTAAGCACCTTAGTCCACTCAACTACTATGTAGATAGGCCACATGATTGTTTAGCCACATTGGAGAACTCGATCACTTGAAGCACATCGTCCTAACTACTTGGAGCACTTTGGCCACATGTTTAATTAGGCAAAAATTCAAGCACACTCTTCCACGTGCACATACTCAATCACATAGTCACGTAGTTGCACAATCATGCACTTTATTTCAACTCACTTTACCATCTCCACTCTCTTACCCTTGATCACGAGGCACCCTCTTACCACATTGAGAACTTCATTTTTTTATGACAATAACCTCACTTAGCAATTTAGGCCACATTAGGCACTCATGAATCACTCGAGGTAGCATTAGCACATGATTATATAATACTTAGACACTATACCACCATCACACTCTACTACTTAGTGCTCATAGCATAGTGATGTGGATGGTTTTGGGAATGGGAATGGAAATGGGGATGTGGACTAGAATTGCCCTCCTTTGTCACCATCAAAGAGGGCTCTTATAAGTGGATGGGATTGGGATGTGGGTTGGTTTGAGGATAAGCTAGGTCTAGGATGGCAAGCCAGAAAAGGGCCATCCCATGTCATTATGGCTCATAGCATTTTACTAAAAGAACACCTTATCCACTGGATTACTTAGACATATTGAAGCAGATGATTACCTTATGCACTTAGGTAATATATAAGGCCAAATTTGCATGATTCTTGGACAAGAGTGCAAATACTTTCACACATTGTAGATGCATTTATACACACACTTTCAAGTACCTTAGGATAAGAACTAGGGTACAAGGTCTTTGGGGCAATTTGTACATGTGTGAGAGTAAGATGCAATACATTAGTCCACATGTACATATCGTGTCTAGAGAAATTGAAGTGCGAGTGTGGACACACAAGTACATTTGTATAGAACATCTAGTATGCATTGTGTAGAACATACTTTTATTTTATTTGAATTCTTCTTCAAGCTTCTATGTGGTTCTTTGAATATGAATTAGCTCTCTTATAGATTAGGAACCCTTCACATTAGAAAATCTTATAGGAAAAAGAATAGCATGCAATCTATTGATTTCAGTGGGGATTAAAAGAATAAGGGTATATATCACATGAAAGACAGTGTGGAAGAAGAGGTTTTAGTAATGGATAGTAGGGTTTTGCATGTTTTCTACCTAATTAGCTATGAAGCCAAAGAAGCTTTGTAAGACCTCCATTGAGGCAGCATGATGCATAGAGATATCATCAAGATAAGGTTTCTTAAAAAGGACATTTGTGTTGGTGTTGCCTAGCTCTATGTGTATTCAAAGTGTGTTGCACTCGCAAAAGGAAAAGAAGTGTTTGACAAGTTCCCAGTACCAAACAAAGTCTCTTGAAGTTCCTTGATCACTAGAGATAGGCAAAGCATGGACATGGTGCTGAAGCTTTGAGATGTTTTGGCAACATCTCAAAGGTGAGCGTCTACAAATTTGGTCATTCAGACTTGCATTATGAAAGCTTGTATCAAAGAAGGGAAAAAAGATACATACCAAGGTACACAAGCTCGGGCTTATTTAGTCACTTTTGGTTGCATCTTCAAGGCATGTGGATGCATAGAAGTGGCATAGAAGGACTAAGAAATACACATGATAAAGTAGTTGTGGCATTGTATTGGTAGATATGTGCGTTGAACTTAGCTTTCTTGCAAAAGCACAAGAAGTGTTTAATAAGCTGCCAACTCAAAATTTAGTTAGCTTACTAACCAAGCCAATGAAAGCCAAAGTTGGAGGCTTTGATCATATATTACACGACTCTTTACATATTGGAGGGATTTCGGAGCACTAAATATTGGAGGGATTTCGGAGCACTAATTAATGGTGCCAGGATACCATCATCGATCTAGACAAGGTGGCTCAAAAAGATCATTCGCTATGGAGGTTGGGGCATAAACATGAGTCAACACTTGGTCACTCAGTTCTCACCAATTGTTGAGCTCCATTGCTAGCCCCTTTTCCTCTATACATGCTTCTTCAACAATACATCTATAATATTATTACTTGACAAATGTCAGAGAGCATATCAGGCTCCAATACCATGAAGAAACTGTAAGCAAGAAGGGAATAGAGATGGCTCTAATACCTCACTTGACTATAGAATAGAGGGGTTAACATCCACCACTCTAAAGGTATTCTTGTTATTCAAAAATTCATGCTATCTTGGTCTTTCATCTCTTGCACTCAAGCTCTAACATACTCGTTCAAGCAATGGTTGCTTACTAACTACAATTACTTTATCCACATCTACCACCACAATCTATTCAAAAGGAAAACCCTTTGTTGGCATGAATGATAATGACAATTCACAGATAAGGCAAACATAAACTCATGATTTACAACTTCAACACTTATGTAGTCTCTCTTTTCCATTGAGTTATATTTGTGTACTTGTCTCTCTTGTGATATTAATATTGTGTACAACTTCAACACTTATATTTGTGTACTTGTCTCTCTTGTGATATTAATATTGTGATATTTGTGTACCCATATATCTCTTTAGAAAGTCGGGGTGTGGGTGTTAGTAAGAGGGGTTTTACTTTTGCCAATGCTGTTCCAAACTTCTCAGACATATCAAGTGTTTCATGAGGTGCAAGGGACCAATCAAAGCTATGTAACAAGCTTGCAAGAGAAAACTGCACATTGCATAAGGCCAATGGTATCCCCATGCATATGTGTCTACCTCCTCCAAATGGAACTAGCTCAAAATTGTGTCCGTGGACATCAATGCTTGTGTGCAGGACTCTTTCAGGAATAAATTCCAAAGGTCTCTCCCAAACACTCTCATCATGTCCCAATGACCATGCATTGACTATGAGACGTGTGCCCTTGGGTATGGAATATCCTGCGATTTCACAAGAGTCTAAAGCTTCACATGCTCCAAGAAGGGGTGATGGTGGATGGAGTCGTAATGTCTCCTTTACAATGGCTTGCAAGTACTTGAGTTGTTGGATGTCTGATTCTTGCACCATGCTATTCTTTCCCACTACACAATCAAGCTTAGCTTGAGCTTTCTTCAACACATTTGGATTACATAGGAGCTCTATCATTGCCTGTTCAACACAAACTCCCGTGGTATCAGTGCCAGCTGCGAAGAGGTCCTACATGTACACAGAGACAACCTTTGGTGAAGATGAATATAATATGCAACTATTCCCATCAAGATGACCATAACAAGAAGAACCCTAAGATCCAAATTTAACTTCCAAGATGTGAGAAGAAGAAAACCATTCAATACAAACCATCAAGGCACCCTTAACTTCCTCCATGTTGAGCTTGTACGATTCTGGAGTAGTCGAAGTAGTAAGGGACATAAGGAAGTCAAGGAAATGCCCCCCTCTTTCACACTCTAGGTGAGAGTGCTCTCATATGGTGCACTTCCAAAAAGAGTCGAGTTTCTTGTGGAGCTGTTTCTTTTTGCCCTCATATCCTTGCAAGTCAAGGCTTCGTAAGAAGGGATGTAGTCCCCAAGGTTGAAGACTCCTACCAGCCAAAAGAAGTCATTGATCATTTTCTTGTACTCCTCCACTTGGGGGGTAAGAGCACTAGTCCACTCAAAGAAACAATTCCCCATGACCATGTGGCTGATGTTGTTGGCTGCCAACGTGAAAATCTTGTCCAAGGTTCACAAAAGACATTTTTGGTAGTAGTAGATGTAGAAATCTTCAACTCAAAAAATGTGAATGAGATTTTTGAATGAAAATGCTTGGGGGAGAAGAGGTGGGAGGTGCACAGGCGGCACGTCATGAGGGACCAGCGGGGGCCATAGGGGGCAAAGCCGATGCCCTTGCAGTGGTACATGAGGAGGTAGCCGTATTCATAGCGTGGGCGACCGGCGAAGATGTGGTCGTGGTCCTTGAAGCAAGCGCGCACCATGGCGGCGGACGACACCACGATGCACGAGACCCGGCCCATCCTGCCGCAGGTACATGATGGGGCCATATCGCCGGGCCAGTACGCCCAGCGACACCTGCGGTGACTTCCCAACCACCTGTAGGAAATTCCCAAGGAATGACAATGCTTGTTCCTGTTGCTGCTGTGCTGATAGCAGGCATGGCGTGTCGTCTCCCTTGGCAATACCAGTGTGGCCGTGCAGGCCTCTAATGTCCAAGTTGACTTGACTCTGGATTGGAGATACTCGTATAGCAACACATGGCTTCCTCAACCCCTGGCCGATGTAGGTGAAGCTGACATCTAGGTGCTTGGGATGCAGGCAGGGGTCTCAACAAATATCAAAGAGGAAGGAGGATTATTGCAATTCACCATTCTTCAATGTGGGACTTACATTCAAGATCTGAATGTGCAATTGCATGGTGATAGTTCCTGGTTTTATCAATGGTATGATGTGTCAACCAGTTTTTGACCTGTTTTCTGTAGCTATTTCTTCAAACAAGGCAATGCATTGTTTTCTAGTTACATATATTAGCTTTGGCCACATCATGGTTAGTTAGTGACAATAGGGTTAGTTGTCATATCAGGGGCTTTGGCCACATCAGGGTTAGTCAGTGACAACAGAAGCAGTTGGATGCAAGAGTAAATGCAAATACATTATTGAGTTTGGCAGCTGAATTTTTGAAGATTATGTCGGCTATGTCATTTGTATTCAATCCAGGGATATGGTGAGCCTGCCATGATGGGAGATGCCATGAGTTCCATCCTGTTATTAAATCTCTTAGATTATTTAGTCTGGCATCTGAAGTGGTAGTCACATTGGACACTTTAGTTTTTAAGCCAGTTTAGGCATTTTGGGCTGCAACAAGGCCAGTCCCAGTAGAGGCAGGAGCCACAACAGCAGATTTTAGTAAGCTACATGATTGAGAGGATTCAGTTAGATGTAGTTAGATTGTTGTAGGTTTAAGTTGGTTGGGCATCGGTACTGTATACCATTCTTTAATGATTCTTGTAGATTATTCAGTAAGCTAAAGTGATGGTTTTTTTGCATGCAATTTGTTTTGTATTTTTCACTCTGGACTCATATTGGACCTATGTTCTTGCAAAAACAGTTCTGCTTATTGAGCTATGTTAATATAAGTGAGCTTTTGGTGTGAACTCGATGGAGAAGGTAGGCATCTAGTGGGCAGCATCATATCATGATGTGGGATACATTTTACTTCCATTTTTAATCTCCTTTGGTCATAGGAGAATTTGCATACTATGGACTTGGGTGTACTCTTGTTTGGCATAATGGAGTACCTAGATGGATTGATTGTTCAGGATTGTTGGATTGCTATAGTTTGTATGGGTGCTGAGTTGGTGGGTTGGCACAGCATAATTTGGAAGTGCAAGGACAATAGTTGAGCACCCAAGCACAAGGGCCATCTAGAAGAACATCCCCAGGTGCAACAAGAGGCCAGGACACTCTGATGTCTGGCATGCCCTTGGTCAACTCACATTTGGGGATATCCTGAAATACTTGTAAGCTTCTTCGATGCACTACTGTTGCATTTTATGATCCTTGTAGTGCATTATGACAATTTTGAAGAGCCCCTCTCATGCATTTTTCTAGGACCAGCAATTGCTCACATTTGGGGATATCCTAAAATCCTTGTAAGCTTCTTTGGTGCACTCCTGATGCATTTGTGATCCTTGTAGTGCATCATGAAAATTTTGGAGAAGAGCATTTCTCATGCATTTTGTAGAATTATCAATTGCCTTGAATGAAATAATGCCTTGGAGCTGTGGCCCTCATGGGTGCTAACATTAATGCCATTCAAATTCCCCTTTTGGCATTTGGTGGTAGAGACTGTCTTGTACATATATATGATGTTTGCAGCTATTGTGACTTGTACATTCATAGTCTATCATTCCTTTGTCAACATGGTGGTCATTTAATTCCCTTTCAAAGTTCATGTTTTGGAGGTACGCTTGATTTTTGAATTTAGGAACTTTGATGTCATCGAGACATGAGATGATCATTCAACTTCAATCAGCGTAGCAAAATTTGCTTGTGGTGGTTTCAATTTGCTGAGCACTAGTGCAGACAAGTATGGCTTCCTCCTAAAGTCATGGCTTTTACTTTGAATTTTTAGATTCTCAAGTCTATTTTGTTTTGGCTCAACTGTAAAACCACTTACATGTAGATCAGTGGTGTTTTGCAACATAGAGGCAACAACAATGGGCATCAAGAGTACACATTATCATCAAGAAATGGATTCTCGTGGCATAGTTTATGATATGAATATTGATCCATACAACAAGATAGCAGTAACTGTTGGACAGGTTGGAAGTTCTTTTCATGGAAGGTTACCACAAGTTTTATATTGAAACATGATTGGCTAATATGTTAAGTTATTTGTCTTGTATGGTTTCAGGATAAGAAGCTGAACATGCTCAATCTTGCTAGTGGGAAGTTTATAAGATGCTTCAAACCAGAAGGAGAAGTTGGTGAGCCCATAAAATTATGAACAATGAATTCCTTGTTTTCACCTGCTCAATTTACTGTCAGATGGTGTAAAGAACAGGGCAAAAAAGGTATGTGTGTTTTGATGTTTTACAAATGGTGCATAAGATCAAATTGATGTTGTTTTTACAAGGATTTCTGCTCTCTTCAAATAAGAAAGCTCAATATAATAAGGATTGAACCTTGTTCTTCTTAAGGTTGACCACTTGAAGATAATTGGCAAAGCCACATCTCTTTATATCTCACTTTTTCTGTCTGCAGATTTGCTACTTTTGATCTTTAAGACATTGGGTTTGTGTACAATATTTGTCATCATAGTTTCTGATGTCTTTTACCCCTTTCTGTGGTAGGTTCGCATTGATCCTAGTGGGTCATAAGTAGTCTGATCACATTCTGATAAGAGCAATAGTAATGTATGACATATCAGATGGAAGCATTTTATCCTTGGGGCAAGGTCATGCTAAAGTAATAACAGGGATATTTGCAAACATCAACAACAGTTTCAGCTACTTGTTGCAGGTTCGACAAGGCCATGGTTTAGCCATTTCAAGTTTGCACATTGCTTTTGCATGTAGTGATGGTATTGTGTAGATTTTCATGCTTGAGTCTCTTGCATTTACTGCAACTTTTCCTTGACCAGCGCCATTTGGATTTCATGACTTGACAGATACAAACACATGCTCCTGAGTCCTACCTTGCCGCACATAATGTAAATGGGATCTCATATCCTGATGCTATTGCTTGTCAATTTGTAACATCGCACAAGCTTGGTAAGTTTTATTTTGAGATAGCATTAGTGAGTCCTTACATTGAGAAGAAACTTAAAGCTGTTAGGCGTAAAGTGCTTCAGTTTTGATAATACATTAGTCAGATTTCTCTTTAATCACTATTTTTACATCAAATATTTTGGTTCTTCCAGTTGTTGTATATGCCGATCATAGTTTATTTGTTTGGATATTGAGAACTTTTCAAAGGTCAAGACCTCTATTCCAGTATTGTTCAGGCCTATGCTTATTAGAAGTTGTTAAGTTCTCTATTGAGTGGAAGATCTGGTAACCAGTCCTTGACAGTAAACCTGAATGAGTAGGGGCACAGGACTTGGACTTCTGCGGAGATGCAAATGGGGAGGGAGGAGGACTTCCTCTCTCACGTGCTTCTGAAAACAAGGTTTGAGCTTTAGATAATGCTTCTTCCATTCTTGCTACACCTGCAGACCCAGTGAGATGCAACACTCGGTCTCTTAAAAGCTCCTGATCTTCCAACACCTGTTTTTGAATGGCCTGATTGTCATGACTTGCATCGGCTCCAGCATTATCAGTGTCATCAGAAATCTAGGTGCGCTTCTGTAACATGGAAAGCTCCAATTGACAAGTGACCCGTATAAGATCTTCTTCCAAAATCTAGGCATCTTGCACCTTCCAAGCCACAAACTGATAGAGGTATGATCTCCAGGCAACATCAAACTCTGCAAGCTGCACAGCAAAGGGCCGTACTGAAGAGCTTCCTCAGGCAGCATCAAACTCTGCAAGCTGCACAGCAAGGGCCGTACTGAAGAGCTTCCTGCATCCCAATTTGCCTTTTTCTCCCCAGCAGAGTTCGGTGATGATGGTCTTGTAGTTGATGTAGATGGTGGGCCATCCATCTAACATAGTGGATACTAGAGCCTCAAATTCTGGAACAAGCTTCCTTGCAGCTTTTGACAATGCAACTTCTTGTTCTCCTTGGGTGTTGAAAACAGCCCCTCTCGGTGCCCAATTATCATGTAGGCACAAAGGAAGACCCGAGGAGGATACCTATCCATCTCTTTATGGCCACTTTTCTGAGATTCAGTTGTTTTTTCCTGTAGTTGTGCTATTCTGAATCTTCCCAGTATCTTTACCACAAGCTTTGTTCACAACCTGACTGGAACCTTTCGCTGATATTTGTGAATGGCTTCTACGATTCATACGGCCTCCACTACCTGGAGATAATCGTTTCAGAAGATGATCAATTTTGGCAACATTAGAACTACTTGCTGATGACAACAGAAGAGTGTGTGATTAATGAAGAAGCAACTGAAGAATGCGGCAGAGGACACCGAAGAGGCTATCACCTCAAGTCCATGAGGCGTGGTTGTTTTCTTTGGAGGACTCTCTTGCACTCAACTTGCTCGCTGCTGCTTCTACCTCCATTAACCATCTCAAGACAAGTATTAACAAATGCATTGTGGTAAGTGCGCATATTGTGATAATGCTGCTTCCTTTGGAGTAGCCTCAGACCTTCTCTGTACTTTGCAATCTCCGGGTTACAGAGCCCACCCTTCAACTGCTGCAATAAGTCTGTCATAGGACTACTGAAGTTGAAATTACTCCCTGCAAAAAGCTGTGTCAAAGTCTCCTTGAAGGTCGACTCGTCCATGTCTGGGAGATATGCAGACAGGCTTTCCCTCTCTTTTTCTATCTCAATAGAAAGTTCCATGACTGGAGGGATAAAATGGGGCACAGGTCCTCAAGCTCCATGAGGTCAAGAGGCACGTGGCAGATGCTATCCCCAACCTGGTAGGCTTGAGTAACTCCATCATGAAGGTCTCCATCCTGTAGGGTGCGCATGAGGCCAGAGACTGAATCCTTCAAGCTTGTGAGACACCTTGCTTGCTGGCAGGTTATCTGGGAGACGCAAGGCTTCACATCGCATCAATAACTCGATTGCCATCCATCAATAATGCAACCATTGAGACAGCAGTTTGCAGAAGCATTAAAGACCAAGAAGCTTTGAAGACCAGTTGCAATTGTCTGCCAGTTTGCAGATCTGATAAAGCAGAGCTGCTTGTAGGTGCCAGTGCGAACTTCATCGATAACAGTGGGCTCCAGATCTACAAACACTGCTCTAGGAACATGCTTCCCTGCTCTAGTCTCACTGAAGAAGGTATTAAACGTATCATCACCACCTCCAATTGTCTTGTCACACGGCATTCTTGATGCCTTCTTTACCGGAAGTATAAGGTGGAACTGTACTGATGGCATCATCTTGCTCTGTTTCAGCCCACTTGCATCTAGCCTTGCCAAGCTGTCTGGGTTTTCTCGATGATTTAGCAAGCAAGTTTCCTCATAATGGATTCAAAACCCATGTCCAATGCAGCCATGGCATCATGTTCATTATTCTCATGATCCAAGTATACAATAACTGGAATCTTGAAACCTTTTGTTGCTGCAATACAACATGCAACCAATGGCAGTTTCCCATGCTTCAGAGAAGATCTGATTGTCTCCTGGCTCACTGGAGATCTAGATTCATACATTGCATTAGCATCATCAATGATATCTGGAACTGTGCTTTCTATAGAAATATGACTACCAGGATAAACTTCAGCATTTTCACTTGAGGACTTTTGCTCAAAAGCACCTTCCTTAAGCATCTTCCATCACCGTCTTTGTCAGGCCTATTCCTTGACAGTTGATTACATCAGCAAGTAAATCTTAGATTTCTTCTTCAAAATCATGGGGTTTTCATCTATTCCACTCCTTGAGGTCTCTACTTATACCCTATGACCGACATTGAAGGACCTTTGAGCTTGAAGCTTAGTTAGGCATGGCTATGAGGTTTCAAACTCTAGGATTGACAGTTTTGGACAGCACTAAAATTGTTCAAAAATTTTGAAGAATTTCATGGGGCTTTTTCTCTTCAACACTTCCTGAATGTTCTTAGCATCAGTGACTGACAACATTTGAAGGTTCTTCCCCAACATTGAAGAGATTGAACCATTTCTTGAAGGCTCAGCAATGATCTATTTGAAGAATCTTGTGCCACTTGACTTCTCGTCATCAACCTATTGCCTATGGAAGACCGATGGAGCATTCTCAACGGTATGATGCTTTGGGGATGCAATCTTGTAATGCCATATTCATGGAATGCTCTCTCCTACTCATTTGAGTGTATAGGTAATGGGTATTGACTCAAGTTGGATAAGAAGTACTCAAAACACTTGTAACAGGGCCAAAATAGGGTGCAGTCCTAACAGGGTGCCATTTTGGGTTGTTTGGGGGCATATCTGAAGGATAACTTAGTTGTGAGTAAGGGATAGGTGCTGAAGCTCTAGGATAGCAGGGCAACTTGATGTTGAGCAGATTCTAGGGCTGCAAATGACAGGATGCCCTAGAAACAAGGTTATTGACAAGTGTTGGTGTGCAGAAATTAGGGTTTCAGACAATAAAACCCTAATAACCAGCAAGTGACCTTATTTTTTATCTTTGAAACAACAGAGATTGCTGTTACAACACTTTCTTGGCAGCATATTGAATTTCTCTCTCTCCTCTACTATGTTCTGCCTCATCTCAGCAAATCTGAAGATATTCAACATTGTTTTGTTAAAATCAGGCCTTATTACTACTGTAATTAGAGTTTTTCTATTGTCTCAAGAAGTGCACCATTGAATATTGGCCATTCTTAGTTTTGCTCACCTGTTTGAAGGTGGACAACTCTTATATGCTCTTGGAGGTTTGGCAACAATGATGGGTCAGTGGCTTCTTTTGCTTGGCTGGCAAGCATTGGAGAAATATAATCTTTCAAGTTACACTTAGTGTATAGTCGCTCATGGTGCAAAAACAAGTTATAACAAAAGATACAATCATTGGAAGTTTAAGCCTAGATAATGTTAATGTAGTAGAATAGGGACAATTTGGATTTCACATTATAGTTTGCCACTTAATTGGCAAAAATTCTATTATTCACTTTTACTTTATTAAAATCACTTTTTAAATCAAGTACTTTTCTATTATTATTTATATAAAAATTTAAAATGACATTCTATGAGATTTGATTATGTCATTATATGCCTCCTATATGCTAAGTTTATATGATAAAGTTACTACATAGATGTGATATGTTATAATTTCTTATATGGTAACTTTTTTGATGAAGTTACTATATAGATAATGTCTATTTTTGAAGTTACTATATAGTAACTTTTTTTATAAAGTTACTATATAGATAGTTATGATAATAAACTTTCTATATAGTAAGTTAACCAAAAAAAGCTTTCTATATGGTAAGTTAACTAGAAAAATGTTTCTATATTGGAAACTATGTTTCTAGATTGGCAATCTAGTAAAGTTTGATTTTTCCTATATTAGACTCTTTCTAGTTATGTGGAAATCTAACTAGCAAATTCTCTTTTTTTTCCCTATATAGTAAGTGGTTTAGAGTTTCTTGTGATGATCCCAATTTGAGTCTCAACATTCCGTGAGACTTCATGCAAACATAAAATCTTGCGCCGTTGTGCACTGTCGAAAAAGTTTGACAGGAAGACGTGCCTGCAGTATCTGGAGTGAGCACATGAGTCAATGACAAATGTGCTGCTAAGAACTATGTGCCAAACGTGACCCAATCTGTATTTTGAGGGCCCGGTTGGCTACTTCGATCTAGTCGTGTAAAGAATCGGGCCCCGAGCTCATGCTTGATCTTCTGATAAAGTCGATGCAATCTGCGACAGCGCCCGGGTAGCCTGCTTGCAGATGAAGGTTGGACATGCTCTGTAATCTGCCGGTGGTGGAGTATAAAGAGCTCGCAGGGGCAGCAGTACTGCAGCGCCTGTTTTTGAGAGAAGGAGGAGGAGGGTTGACACGATGCAGATGCCTGCGGGATGGGGTGGCAGAAGCGGACTGGTTCGCCGCTAGAAGGCGGAGGGCGGAGTGGCCAGAGCAGGATAGTGTTTGCTGCATGTTCCGGCCGAGTGCGTAAAGGAGGGAGCACAGGCGAGTTTTAATGCGCAGGCGGCTGGCGTGTAGACGTTTGTGGAAGTGTTTGGGGTCCACCACCCATGAACAGGCGGGACTGCCGTGGAGCCCTGCAGCGCAGCAGCTGGATTGGCCCATACTATTGCGCCAGCTGGAGGGGCTGGCGCAGCGCCGGCACATGATCTGGGATAGAGAGAGAGAGAGAGAAGGCGAGAGCCCTCTAAATTGCACCGTTGACTGACTGCGGCACCTTGGCAGCCTACACCAAACACCCTAGTAAAGTGAGGTGGTATGCCCATATATGAAGCTCCTTTGTTCCACTAAACACCAAACACCCTAGTAAAGCAGCCAAAACCCTTGTTCTACCTCGCACTCATCTCTCAAGGGCGCATTTCCACATTCTTCAACCTCCATGCTTTTTGGAAAGTTGAGCCAACCCTAAGATGAAGTGTACCTGCCCTACCTTGTGAAGTGTACTCAACACATGCTCTTCTATTCCTAAGAGCCATGCTTTTTAGAAAGTTGAGCCAACCCTAAGATGAAGTGTACCTACCCTACCTTGTGAAGTTGTACTCAACACATGTTCTTCTATTCCTCGCCATAGCCCCTCCATATACCAATGCCACATGTGCATTGTAACAATGACACCTAGCCTTGTGGCCTACCTAAAAAGTCGTAAATGCATAACCTCTCCTTACTACTTAATAGCCTTGTCATTTACATAAAGGTAGTGTCGACCAATATCCTTAAGCCACCTTAGTTTCCCCTTCAACATGTGACTTTAGACATTTACCTCGGCTTGCTAAATCTTCCTTACAAAGTCATTAGCAAAAACGTTAAATAAGAAGATGTTCCAACATGCATAACTCCATTCTTGAACAACTCATTCTAGCACTACTTTCTCATTAAACAAACAAAGGCTTTTCCCCCCATTGACTAGCATTTTGGTATATGCATATTATTAGTAGCCTTTCAAGCCTCTTAGAGTTGGACTTTTTACAAAAGGTGGTCCCAATCAAACTCAACGAGACCATGTGACAAATTTCATTGACCTTTTGCTTTTCTAAACTTACCATTAATGTTAGAAACCATGTAGTTATACATGATTTCCTAACTTCCAAAGTAGTGTGTCTATGAACTTAATTAATTGCACTTCAATCAATTTATGTTGTATTGTAAAAATGTTAGTGTTATGTAGCAAATTAATAATATAATGATCACATTGTTATCTTATAGATGTCAGGGTCACATAGCAAGTTAATTACGGAATGGTCACATAACTATCTACACATATCATGTTTTCAATATACTTTCATGTTTTCTTACTTGGGTGCCGACAACCATTTCAAACTTACATGTTCCCTAGCATTATGTGTATGTCCACTACACACACACACACACACACACACACACACACACACACACACACACACACACACACACACACACACACACACACACACACTTATTTAAACAAAAAGGAAGACACCACCTATTCCAAACCATAATTCTCAATCTTTACTTCCAATGTTCTCCAACCATTGAGTAAGCATATAGAATGATCATGGGTGCTTGAAAAGTACATTGATGTCATGCCAAACAAGGGAAGTGAGCTATATGGTGACATTAACAATATTCATTATTATGTGAATACCAAGGTTATTGCTACCAAGTTTGTTTCTAGACATGATATATTGTTTAGTCATTATAAAAAATCCCAATAGGATACACATTATAAATTGTTGGATCAATCATGGAAGGTCATAAAGTTAAGTTATATGCAATTACAACTAGAAGCTATTATAGTTAAGACCCCTTTAGGTTGGCATGTATTCAAGATTTTTCCACAAAGCTTTATTTGAGTGATGTGCTAAAATGATCGAAATTACTTGAAAGTTGACAAGAGAATATGAGAAGTATGTAATTGTTACAACTAAATGGGTTTTTTTACAGAAAACATTTACTTAAATCTATAAGAGAATGGCTTCTACCAAGAACTAGTTAGGAATGTTCCCATGTATCATAATATAAAGTTGGAGGATTATTAAAAAGATTATGGTGAAACATTAAAAGTTGAGTTCATGGTTAAGTTTTCAACAACACACAAAGAATAATCCAAATTGCTTTCACTACAAGGATTTAAGCCTGTAGTGGCGGCAGGTAGCGATGCAGGTAGCGGCATCGCTATTTGCATTGCTATTTGCATCGTGACGCAAATAGCGACGCCCCACAGGGAAAACAAATAGGCCAAAATCGAGCGCGGGTTCATTTCGCGCATTTTCGTCGATTGTTTTGAGAGGGAGAGGAAGAGAGAGAGCGACTGTCGTGAGAGAGGGAGAGGAAGAAGGCTTGCTGTCGCCGCCGCCGCCGCCGCCTCCATCATTCGCGAAGGAGAGGAGGAGCCTTCATCGTGAAGAGGAGCCGGCCAACCCTAGCCATACCTCATCGGTGAGTCCATTCTCTCCTTCTTTTGCTTGTTTAGGTCTTAATTCTCTTTCTCTTTTGCTTGTTTAGGAGAGAAAATGAGAGAGAAAGAGAGGGAGAGGGAGAGGGAGGGAGAGAAAGAGAAAGAGAAAGAGAGAGGGAGAGAAAGAGAAAGAGAAAGAGAAAGAGAAAGAGAAAGAGAAAGAGAGGGAGAGGGAGGGGGAGGAAATGAGAGAGGGAGAGAAAGAGAAAGAGAGGGAGAGGGAGAGGGAGGGAGAGTGCATTCTCTCTCTCCCTCTCCCTTTAGCTTTTATAATTTGTGTATATATATTGAGAGAGGGAGAGGAAATGAGAGAGAAAGAGAGGGAGAGGGAGAGGGAGGGGGAGGGAGGGAGGGAGAGGGAGGGGGATGAAATGAGAGAACGAGAGAGAAAGAGAAAGAGAAAGAGAAAGAGAAAGAGAAAGAGAGGGAGAGGGAGAGGGAGGGGGGAGGAAACGAGAGAGGGAGAGAAAGAGAAAGAGAAAGAGAAAGAGAAAGAGAGGGAGAGGGAGAGGGAGAGGGAGAGGGATGGGGAGGAAATGAGAGAGGGAGAGGGAGGGAGAGTGCATTCTCTCTCTGCCTCTCCCTTTTGCTTTTATAATTTGTGTATATATATTGAGAGAGGGAGAGGAAATGAGAGAGAAAGAGAGGGAGAGGGAGGAAATGGGGGAGGGAGGGAGAGGGAGAGGAAGGGAGAGTGAGAGGGAGGGAATGGAAGAGCAAGGGGGATGAAATGAGAGAACGAGAGAGAGGGAGAGTGTATTCTCTCTCTTATTTATTTAATTTTTGTATAATTTTTATATAATGTAAGAGGGAGAAGAAATAAGCGAGAGGGAGAGGGAGGGGGAGGAAATGAGAGAGAAAGAGAGGAAGAGAGAGAGGAAATGAGATAGGGAGAGAGGGAATGAGAGAGGGAGAGTGTATTCTCTCTCTTATTTATTTATTTTTTGTATAATTTTTATATAATGAGAGAGGGAGAAGAAATGAGGGAGAGGGAGAGGGAGAAAGTGTAGTATATCAAATAAGATAAAAGTAAAAAATTTCCCCCCCTTCTTCTCCCCCAGTCGACGTCGTGCTGGAGGGGAAGGAGGACATGGAATGCAGCACACTGGCACCCATGTAGGTGCTGGGGCCATGCTTGCTGCCGAGTATGAGAGAGAGGATTTTCCCTTCCCCTCCTATTTAAACCCAGGTCAACGCTGCAAGCAGAGAACGTGGGGGGGAGCCAGGGAGCTATGATGCCGCCAGGATTGTGAGAGAAGGACAGCTGGGGGGGGAAGTATAGGTCAGCATGAGGTTTAGAGGAAGGAGGGAGTCTGGGAGATAGGACCGAACGCCCCCTAGTCTCCAGCCGAGGGCCGTGAGGAGGTGGAGCTGAAGTGGGGTTGCTAGCTGCTACAACAGGAGCGTCGCCATCTTGCGCCAGTTGCCACCATACCTTCCCTCTACGTGGCCTTGAGCCCACAGAAGCTTCTCATAAGCTTCTTGAGAAGCTTCTAAGGGGAGGATCTAAGCCCCCCTTCCAGTGAGTTCTTTTTAGCCTTCCTCTTGAAGGTTTCTTTTTTCCCTTCCCCCCCGCCCCCCCGCCCCCGGGATTTAATCCCCTCACAGACGATTCTTACGCCTTTAACCCCCCGTGTTAAAAGTCATTAAGCCCTTATAAGTCTTTTTTTTTCCCCCTCCGTACTTAAATCCCTTAAGCTCACTTCCCATGGATGGAACCCCCCCAAAAAGAACTAAGGCTTGAAAAGTCTTATTACTTTTCCCCCCTGCTTAAATTTATAAGCCCTTCTTGTGTTTTTTTGAAACCCCGTGTTTCACCCCCCCTCGTGCCCTTTTTCTTTTTACACACCTTTTACCCCCTGGTGTTAAAATTTCCCCCTCTCACCCACGTGTTTGACCTTTAAAAAGCCCCTTTTATACCCGTGCTTAAACCCCGTTTCCATTCCCTTAGAACCATTATCACATTTTTCCCCTGTGCCATAAGCCCTTTCACCCTTCACCTTCCCCTTGGTTTGGAACTTACCCCCGTGTCCAAAAATCCCTTTAAGATCCCCCTTTCCATACCCTTTCACTCCCGTGCCCAAAGATCTCCCAAGGTCCCTTCATATATGTTTGTGAAACTACACTCACACACACCCTTTTCTCCATGTATATACCCCTATAGGGCATTTTTAGGCTTTGTAAACCTTTCCCTCCCGATGAAATTAAGACCTTAAAGGTCTTATTACCCCCTTCTCATGGTTAATCCCTTAACGATCCCTTGCCTCGAAAAAGAGAAGAAGAGTATTGAAGCAACGATGGAAATTCCGAAAAGAAGTGTAAAGCTGCTTCCACGTTCGAAGGAATACAGCTGCGATGCCGCCTAAAAAAGTCCAAGGAGTAGCTGCGGGAGGGTCATCTCCCGGTATCCATGTGGATCTCACCCCAAACCCAGGTTTTTCCATCTTAATTTTATATCGGTTTTAATTCAATCGTGCAAGATGAATTGTTAGGGATATGATAGATTTTGTCCTAGTTATTTACAATGAAGGAATTTAGTTTAAATAAACATGCAAAATAAATAAAGTATAAACATAGTTTTCCTTCAAATAGCATTATGCATTGAAACGAATTATGAGCAAGAATTATTTACCCACTAAAGTAGTGTACTTCGATTAAGCCTAAAAGGTATAAAACTGCATCTTACACTCTTTTTACAACGAATCATCATGGAAGGTGAAATTCATGAAAGGTTTCTTATGATGCTTAAACTCTAGGAAGTTATCATTGCTAACTGCATAACTTAGCAAGGGAAAGATTGCTTATTTGGCATGAATTTTTGTTCACAAGAAAAAAAGAAGATTAATTGAATTTACCTAATCTCAAATCGATAAAGTTTAGGATTGAAAAATCAAATGACACATAGATAACAAATCGTGCGAAAGTGATCTTGATATTACCTTCTAAAAGTTAACCGAATTAATATAACTTAGAAATACCTATGTTGCGAATTCATTGGGAATGATTTAAAATCCAAGAAACTTTTATACCTTAAATACTTACCCACCTTCCCTGATTGTAGGGTCAGTAAATCGTAAACGAAAAAGAACTAGGGTTCGTCCCTGAGGTTCTTAAAGAAAATAATAAAAGCTAAGAATCCCTAGGACTGACAAACGTCAGTTTAAAGAAACTGAAAACGGATTGTTTTGTAACTCCATTATCGCATAGTACGATGAAGGACTTGAGGGGCAAGTACAAAGTCATATGGTCTTGTGATTAATTCACAAGAAGAAAGGTTAAATACCCTCTACAAGGATGGCGGATCCTTACGCAAGTTATCTTGCAAATGTATTCTTTGATATCCTTCTAAGTAAGGAAGGTTAAAAACCGGAAACTGAAGTATCTAATGAACTTTAGGGTTGACCAAGCTGGGTTAATAGGGTACGCCCTAACCCAGAATATAAAGGATCTTGCCAAGTTGTAAGGCACCCTGGATCGAGTGCTAGATGTATTCAAAAGGAAAGCTTCCTTCCTTAGCAGTTTGCCAACAATAAGATCGATTAATGAAAATGTTTGTGCTTGCTAGAGATTTTAGGGCACTGTTTGATTTATGAATTACAAATTAAATGAATATCTATACTTCAGGTTGAAGGCCTGAAGGGAGAGGCAGCTTCAGTTACCCCCGACTGCCTGCCTGACCCTAACTAAGGGGGTTGTTGACCGCACCGGGAACGTAGACGAACCCGCTATGAGAGGTCTCTCTGTTGAGCACTACTTGGAGCAAGAGGATGTTTGGGTGCCAGGGCGGGCTCTGGTCGTAAATCCCTCGCCTTCCGGGTCTTGCACAAGAGGCTAACGTGACTCGGGATTGGATCTCGAGGCCCGCATACTAGTCTACGGGCGGAAACTTGGAATAGTGATCCCTGTGGATTATTGGTTAGCCTTTGGGTGGATTATAGACAAGCCTACAGGCAGAACTCCTTGTATTTCAAAGATAAATATGATGATATGTTAATAAAGAACTTGTTTGATATTGTTTTTCTATGTCATGTGATAAGATTACGTGAAGGAACCAGTGCTTAACGGTTTAATTAAAGAAGCTGATTGTTACATGTCCAACTAACGTGTTAGATAATTACTTGACTAAAACAAACCGAGGAAAGTACGGAGGATGGGCCATGGGTTTGTCCTATGGTTGGGTGATCCGGGTTGGCCGGGAACTTTTCTCAAATCTCAAAGAACAACGGGATGATCGTCAAAGGACATGAACAATGAAAGCATTGACCTAGAGTTATGTCTTAACCGATTTACGCTGTTTTAGGGGAACAGAATGGGACTATGCCTTATGGCAGAGAGGTTGAGCTTTGCATCCCTCTCGTTTCCCATTCTCTTTGAACCAAGTGCAATGTGAATCCGCTTCGGACCTAGTGTTTCTGTGTAACCTCTTGGCCTAGCCTGCATCTCCTAAATTATAGGCGCAGCTCGAATGAGTGCGTCCTAAAGATCTGTTGGGCGCATAGATTCGAGACAGGTATTCACTGGTGGGTTTAAACCAGCACAAAATTTTGACACTTGCTGTGTCACGTCCATCTGTGGCGCATACTTAAGAAGTGAGACGAATTTTGAGTAGTATGCACCAAGAGTGAGTCCCAGCTATTTTAGCTTGTATTGGTTGAAATCCATGATGGGAACAAACCTTGAAATTGAAGAAATAATTTAGCAACATTATCTCTAATGACTTTTCTTAGTGCTACCTCTTGATAATTTTCATGGATAGGGGACATTCATAGTACCTTGTAATTTCACCTCCAATAGATATGGTTTTTCTTGGATATATGGGTATTTGAGGGCCTCCTTTGGTTGTGGAATGTTGTATTATTATGGGTTTTGAGTGGAGATATTGGTATGCCATCTAGAGTTACTTGGATTAACCTTTATATTTGTGGTAGTGGAGTAAAGTTCCTATAGCAAGTCTCTATATCCATGAGTTATGTGGCTTGTTTTGATTGTGTTAATCTTGTGGGCTCTCTTCTTGGACAAACTAAAAGACCATTGAAGTTCCATGTTATTTCACTTTTTAGAAGATAAGATTTTACTTAATGGGATGGCTTAATTGATATCTCAGTAGAGGATTATAGATATTTGATGGGTAGTTGGGTGATGATCACTACAAGGAAATGGGGCAATAGGTGATGGCAATTTGTGATGCAAAATAGTGGCCTCACTATCAGCATCGATAAAAGCATCGCTATATGAGTTACAAATGCAAATAGCGACATCGCTTTAAGAAAAAAAAGTGCCAAAAATCCAAGCACAACATTTGCCAAAAATATTTGTGAGAGAGAGGTAGACAGCTCAGCACTTTGACAAAGAGAGGGAGAGAGACCGAAGGAGAGCTCATCATGGCCATCGCCACCATACAAAAAAAGAAGAGGGAGGATTATACAAGGGAGAAAGAAGAGAAGCCGCAAAGCGAATGGTAAAAAAAAGTGTGTATCAATCATGCTTTACATTCACAAAGTAATTGAATATCATATACAATAATATTAGATGTGCCTTAGAAATCTCTATAGAGAGGTGATGCTCCATCCCACAAGGAATACATTTATTGCGGTCCGTCGGAAGACTTTGTGGGCATGCAATGGATGGAGTGTTTGAGCCAATACACTCATTGAAGGACATGCTGTAGACTACACAATCGAAACCAAAGGAGAAAGTGGACCTTTCAGACCTTTCTTCAATCTTGGAGCCAAAGATGGAGGCAATGATTAATGCATTACTGCCCATCAATGCCAAGTCATATGATCCATTGAGAAAGTGTCCATACCATTGTATGATGGGTGTTGAGTATCTTTCTTAAATACACTAGCTTGCGCTCCTATAAGTGCGTAGGCAAAGTACCAATAGAGCGATATGAGTGTGACTAAGTTGTTTAGGTAATTTTCTATGCTCCATTGATTTTGATTCCATTATAAAAAAATTCTTTTTGTGCTCTTCAAAGGTGCTTTGTTTTTTTTTGAGATTGCTAAAATATCAATATTACCACCTGGAAACATGATGCCTAAGTCTCGTGATGATGCACGCTTAGTGTTACAAAAGCTTGGCATGGACTACAACAGTATCCATGCATGTGTGAACGATTGTGTGCTATTTTGAGGAGACTACGAGACTATGGAGACATGCTGGAAGTGTGATTCTCATAGGTATCAATAGACTTACCTATGGAGACAAGGTTCTCATAGATCCACAAATAGAGTCTAACAAATATTAGTAGATTCACGCGCATAGAGCCACATTGACTCCACCTTTCCTAACTTTTCATGAGAGCCAAGGAAACTTCTGCGTGGTTATGCTATGGATGGTGTGAATCCATTCAGTTTTTGCTGAACTTCTTATAGTGTGTGGCTTGTAGTCCTTGTAAATCACAATATCTCACCATGGATTTTTATGAAGAAAGGACATATGATCCTTAGCTTTCTCATTCCTAGGTGCTACAAAGTCAAGAACCAAGACATCTACCTCCATCCATTAGTTGATGAGCTCAAGATTTTGTGGGAGGAGAGGGTTGTTGTGGAAGACATGACCAAGCATAATAGTTGGTGCTCCACTAATATACGAGCTATTCTCATGTGGACCATGCATGAATTTTCGAGATTCGGGGAGTGCTCAGGTAAGTGGTCTTCCATTCTCGTTATTGTTATCTAACATGGCTCGTTCGAGTTTGTGTTGAGTAGATAGGGATATTGTGACAGACAGATTTGGTTACCTCAAGTTATCATGCATGTCCATTGTGTGGGCCACAATTAGACTCTCGAAGGTCACGGACCATAAAGAAGATGGTATATTAGGGATACACCACCTTCTTGCCAAAGGGTCATGATTGAGAGAAGGTTTTATTGGACGACCTCTAGCACGAATGAATGCCCAAAGCTGGTACAACTTGAAAATGGTTCACAAGGAGTCACATCCAAGTGGAATTCGACAGTTCTCAATTTTCTACGAGTTGCGGTATACTGGACCCACTTACACATCAACCATTTGCTGGATCCCATGCATATATTCAAGAATGCGGGTGGCTTATTATGGGACCATATCACAAGAAAGATAGACACTATAGGGACACCAACAATGGATTTGAAGGAGGTAGGCAAGATGGAGGCGCTTTAGCCATAGTCGAGCTCTGACAATCGCTTGCAATTACCTCATGTTCGTTGGGTCGTGTACACTAAAGAAGAGTGCATGGTGAAGCAAATTGTTAGGTCTATTTGCACCTCAATGGGTATGATATATTCCCTTAGGTCTACTTTTTCTAAAGATGACCAACTATCAGGGCTAAAATTTCATGATTGGCACAAGATAAGCTAGGTTTGTCCTGACCTTGATAGCAAGTAACCTCAACATTTCACTATTTAGTGTCCATTCAATGTTCATAATGTTACAACTATATATATCATCTCTCACTTGACTTGGGTCTCACCTATATATACTAACTCTACATCAATATGAATCATTCTTTGGGAGCATGTGTTGTGTATCTCTCTCGTACTCTCTCTCTCTCTATCAACAAAAGTTAGCTGCAAATAAAATATTTGGTCTTGTGTTTAAACCAATAAATTGAAGACAACCAACAAGATTAGCAAAAGGTTGATGAATGGCTGATTCTTCATTGCATGTTGTAGATGTACCCTTGGTAGAGCTCGAAAGAATGGGAGTGTTGGCAGAGTGCGCATTTGTCAACCCAAACTTCTTAACAATATCATTAATAAACTTTGACTGGCGAAGAAGAAGAATGCCTCATTGTCAGTGTCATTGAACTTGAATACCCAAACAAGAATGTATCTCACCAAGATCCACCATTTCAAATGCAGTAGATAAAAGCTTCTTCATAGCATCCAAGAAAGCAATATTATTTGACACAAGAATAGTATCATCAACATACAGAGTAAGAATAATCAAACATTTATCCTCCCTATTTGGGTTAGAAAAACATGCAACAAAACCTTTAGATGTGAGGAACTGGTCAATCTTAATATACCAAGCACGAGAGGCTTGCTTCAATCCATATAATGCACGATGAAGCTGGCATACAAGATGCTCCTTTCTTGCAATCATAAAACCTTTAGGTTGCTCCATATAGATTTCTTCTTCAAGATCTCCATTGAGAAAAGCCGTTTTAACATCCATTTGGTGAATTTCTAGATCAAATAGTATTGCAAAAGTCAAAAGCATACTAACAGTTGTGGAGCGCACAATGGGAGAAAATGTTTCTTGATAATCTACTCCTACAATCTGCGAGTAACCTTTTGCAGTAAGTCATGCTTTGAACTTATCAAACGAGCCATCAGCTTTGGTCTTGGTTTTATAAACCCATTTACATTTGATAGGAACACGATTTGGGGGGAGTTCAGTAAGAATCCATGTACCTTTGGAGATTAAAGAATCGTACTCAGCTTGCATAGCTTCTTGCCATTGATCCCTTTGAGACGAATTGATAGCTTCCATATACAATATTGGATCCTCTTGGATAGACATAGCATCATCAAAGACATCATATTCAGTAGAATAGAATCCATGCTCTATCTCAATAGGAAGATCGACATATATCTCCAAATTTTCATCAATCTTGTTTGGAGGTGAAGGAGGTTTATGATCATCAAAATTAGTAGACTCACAAAGCAAGTAAGGAAATGCACTAAGCAATGACTGTGTATCATCTGAAACATCTGACGACCATGTGCCACCCATAGTCTTCTAATCAAATATAGAATCACGACTAATGATAACCTTTTGAGTAGAAGGATCATAAAATTTGTGACCTTTGGAATGATATGAACAACCAAGAAAAATAACCTTCAAACCTAGAGGATCCAACTTATGCCAAGTGTCCTTGGGCACATGAATATAAGTAATGCAGCCAAATGTGCGAAAGTGAGAGACTGATGGTGTCTTCCCTATCCAGATTGTTATAGGAATTTTACCAGCAAGTGCAATTGTTGGAAGATGATTTTGAATAAAAACGGCTGTTAGAAGTGCTTCAGTCCAAAACTTTTGAGACAAACCAAAGTGTATAAGCATGCAACGTATAGCATTAAGAATAGTGCGATTTTTGCGCTCAGCAACACCATTTTGCTTAGGAGAATAAGGAACTGTAAACTCATGATGAATACCTTGATCCTTACAGAAGTCATCAAATAGATTGGATACATATTCACCGCCATTGTCACTGCGAAGAGTCTTTATAGAGAATCCAGTTTGAAGCTCCACACTTATCTTGTATTGTTTAAATATAGATAAATCCTCAGACTTATATCGAAGAAGATAGACATGTGTGTACCGTAAGAAATCATCAATGAAAGTTATAAAATATCAATATTGAGACTTTGAGGCAGGAAAAGGACCACAAATATCGGTATGAACCAAATCCAAGAGAGCATAGGAATGTGATGAAGTAGAAGTGTGGAAAGGTGAACGATGGTGTTTTCCAAGTGCACAGTACTCACATATTCCCATACGTGGATGAGATTTAAGATCCATACCTTGCACAAGACCATGACGATGAAGATCAAGAATTTTGGCAAAATTGGAGTGTGGAAATCGTTGATGCCATAATTTGCAATCTGCATCTCCAGGGGCAGTAACAACATTTGCAACCGTATCGTTCAATGATAGCTCAAATAGATTACCATGTCGAGAAGCCACTACTATAGTATGTCCATCTTTCTCTATACGACATTGATTATGATCAAAGCCAAGAAACAAGCCAAGATCAACTAGACGAGCAACAGAAAGAAGATTTCTTTGCAAATTTGGAACATGAAGAACTCCTCTTAATATTCTAGTGGATGAAATAGTCCCCAGATATAAATCACCCACTCCTTTGACTTGACAAGTCGTATCATCCGCAAGGTAAACAAGCTTCTTGACAGGAAGAGAATGATAATTTCGAAGCAAGTGTGATTGGTATGTCATGTTTCCAGTGGCACTTGAATTAACGATGAATAGAGAACCATCATGAACATGAAGTACCTTTTCTGGAGAGATATTATGATGGACGAAATCGAGTTCCTAATGAGTATGATCATCATCAGTTTTGGTTTGTTGAACAATATAATCTCCAGAACGTTCTTCATCATATCTGTGTTTATAACAACGACGAGATGGATGATCTGTATGTGCACAAAATATCACAAGGAGGAAAACTTTTGGACGAGTGAGGTTGCTTTGTAGTAACTCCATGCTCCTCATCATATTGACGTGCCCAACAACAATCAGAAGCCACATGGCCTTTCTTATCACAATAAGAACAATGTTTGTTAGGATAAGCAAGACGAGAAGATTTACCACCTTGATTAGGGCATCCACCCTGCTAAAAACGTGAAGCGGGACACTTGCGAGCAACAAAAGCAACATCAAAATCCCTTTATTTGCGAGTGACCAAAACATCATCAGATTTTTCCAAATGAGGCTCATGACGTTAAGAATATTCAATAAGAGATATACATGCTTTGTCAAAGTGGATATTATCCTTGTTAGACAAAATAGTGATGATATTGTCATATAAAGGATCTTTGATGGTATGAAGAAGTTGAGTAACAATCTGATTTTTAGCAACAGGAGTGCCGGTAGCACCAAGCTGATTGATAATGTCTTTAAAAGCCTCAATATGAGAGTGCATAGAAGTACCAACCTTATATTGAAGATTCTTCAAACGAGTTTGGAGATATAAAATTTCGGTGACCGATTTCTTCTCAAACGTTGAGATAAGATACTCCCAAATAGCATGAGAGATTTCTAGATGAAAGACATCCAACATAAGTGAGTCAGGAAGTGCAGACAATATATAACGACGAGCTACTTTGTCACGACGCATCCAATCAGTATGATCAATTTTCCATTATTCAAATAACGGGCCATCACATAAATGCTTCAAATTTTTTATAGTTTTTACTACCTGTTGCAATTGTGGGGTGTCTCACTCTAGAAATACACTTGGTGATTTATAAGTTATCCAATTTAATGCAATGGATCTCACAAAAGGAGATCAAGACATTCTCGATTGAATCCACAAGGTAGGGAGTGATGGAGACGGTGTGTCTCTTTGAGAAGTACCTGCCCATGAGCATACTCACAACACAAACTCACCTCTTGGTACATCTCATGGATGAAGTGGAGATTGTGAGACCCATCCATACATGATGGATGTTCTTCTTAGAGTACTACATGAAAACCATGAAGGGATTTATGCGAGAAAGAGCTTGGCCTAGCATTATCGAATGTTGGCTAGTGTCAAAGGCGTTAATATATATTTTGGAGTGGCTACCAATGGTGGATTCAAACAACAATATGCTATGGTCACTAAAGGACAATGATACATTAATCGAAGATATGGTGGTTGGAAATGGAGTAGAAAAAAGAATGGATGGTGCCATGGAGAAGTGACTCGCTAGGTATAAGAAGGCCAAAAGAGAGAGAAAGGGAGCACGATTAGAATTCTTAAGCAATAGACGCCATCAAATGGTTCAGTAGCTTGACGGCGTCAAAGAGATGCTACAGTTTATATCTATGTGGTGGTTGCATGAAGCTTTGATCAATATAGCTTTGCACGAAAGGGTAGAACTCTCTACTGAGGAGTGGGAACTCTCAAGGGGATATAGTCTGAAGGTGACTGCATGCTTTCTTTGCTCTCATATCTAGATTTTATGCGCAACAACTAATCTAACCATATAGTGTGGCATGGTCATGCGGGTGGCATTTTTGAGTTGAATACATTCACAAAATGCACTCCACAATAAATTGTGGTGTCATGGAAAAGTTAAAGCAAGGGAGCCGATGGTGGACCATGGATCTGCATATTATAATAGATGAGATGGAGTATTTTGACAACTTATAAAGTGTTATCTGAGTCGATTACCGTAGCTTCTTCATGATCATATTCGATGTACAGTGGTTTAATGTAATTGTACGACGCGGTCCATCTGGAATTCTATAGGTAGATTTCAAAAAAAGATGGACAGATATGCATGACATGTTTGTCTTGCCAAGTCGTTTTGAACATGTGCATAATTTTTTAAATTAAAATTTTCCTGACATGAAACAATCACAAATGCTTATTCACTCTTATATGTGTTGAATAGGTAATCTTCTATCCAAATTCTTGATAATCTTGACGGTGATATATTGTGTAATCAACACCTCAAAGTTCACGTATATGATGAAAGCAATGTCCCCAGTGTGGATGACGAGAATATGTAGGTAGAGGGGTTGATACAGAGGGTGGAGGGCAAAGAGGGCTTGGAGGGTGCAAAGAAGACAGACATGGGTGATGTACACGAAGAGATAGAATGCTAGGAATTTTTCGAGAATGAACTGGACTCCTCTTTCTATATTGATGGTTGTTAAGAAAGTGACAAAGATATATTCTGGGACTAAAGAATCACTACAAGATATAAGCCTCATACCGACGTTTAAAGTGACAAAAATATTCACTAAAAAAATTACCCCCGTCGTCGCTAAACATATTAGTATTAGGGTCTCCATAGAACCATCACTATTGGCGTCATTATCTGCATTGTTATTAGTGTCACAAATAGTGACACCAATAGCATTTCCTATCTTTCTTTCTTTGTTGCCCCTCTCTTTGTTTCTCTCCACCCCCTTATATTTCCCGACTCATTCTCCTCTCTCCTTTCCTCTCTCTCTCTCTCTCTCCCCCCATTTCTTTGTTATCTTTCATGTTGATTCTCTCTCTCTCTCTCATCCTCTCATTCTCTCTTCTTTTTCCTTTCTTCTTCTCCCTCTCTCATTTCCTATCTTTCTCCCTTAATGCACCTCATTCCCAAGAAAAAACCTCTATTTATTTCTCTTCACCCCCTCGTGTTTTCTCACTCATTCTCCTCTCTCCCTCCTTCCCCCCCCCCTCTCTCTCTCTCTCTGTGTTATCTTTCATGTTTATTCTCTCTGTCTCTTGTTCTCTCTTCCTTTTCCTTTATTCTTCTCCCTCTCATTTCCTATCTCATTTTCTCTCTTTCTCCCTCAATGCACATCATTCTTTTAAAAAAACAAACAAAAAGAAGAAGAAAGAACAAGAACAAACCCTCTCTTTGTTTCTCTCTACCTCCTTATGCTTTCTTATTCATTCTCCTCTGTCTCTCTCTTCCTCTGTCCCCCCCTCTCTCTCTCTCTCTCTCTTTATTATGTTTCATGTTTTTTCCTTGTCTCTCTCGTTCTTTCTTGCTTTTTCTTTCTTCTTCTCCCTCTCTTATTTTCTCTCTTTCTCCCTAGATATACCTCATTCTCAACAAAAACAAACAAAAGAATAGAAGAAAGAACAAGAACAAACCAAGAGAGAGCAATGTACTCACCGCAAAGGCTCATATGGTAGGTCGGTCAGCAGGCTGACCTAACGACCTTCGCATGCTATAAAAGCTAAACCCCTTCGCAGCCATCACTCACTCATCTTTCACCCAGGCAGAGTTGTTGTTCCAGCTAGCCTTAAGCTCTTCACCTATCTTCTGTCTAGATCGCCATCTAAGCTTCACACAGTGGAAGCGCACGGGTGGACAGAGCCATCTTTGTATCAGTTGTTTGGAGTTAAAGAATTTACTGATTCTCCTCTTATCTGTTGTGTACTCTCTATCTCTTTCTCAGATTTTGTTCGCTGCGCCGTGTAATATTTTACATGTCTCCCTCTCCCTCACAAATGCACGGTCTCTTTCGCTCTTTGCAGCAAAATGCCATGCTCGGGTTTCGACCTTCTTTTAAAAACTTTGAGTACCATCACTATTTACAGCAAATAGCGACACCGTTGATATGTGTCGCAACTGGCCATCGCTATTCCCCTATATCCTTGTAGTGAATGCTTTTCATGTCATTGTGTTTCTAGAGAAAATGAGATTAGGAGCATTTCAAAACTCATTTATGGGAACATTAGAATATTCCTTGGCATGTCTAGTTATGGGCCTAATAGAGTTACGGGGACATTTGATTGCCTAGAGTTAGAATTTCATGTTTGGACACTTGATGTTGGTTGTTCCTATACCCATAATTGGGTATCCACCTCTTTACTTTGTCTATATGTAGACATCCTTGTATTTTGTTGATTAATTCAATTTCATGGGTGGTATTTCTTATGGTTACCCATTCTTGGGTATCCACCTCTTTATTTCTTCCATATATAAGCATTCTTGTATTTTGTTGATTAGTTCAATGTTCATTGGTGGCTCTCTCTTACCCACTCTAGATCTATTCTTTGTTGAGTTATTGTGTCTTACATCATCCTTTTCAAAGCAATTTGGATTATTCTTTGTGTGTTGTTGAAAACTTAACCATGAACTCAACTTTTAATGTTTCACCAGAATCTTTTTAATAATCCTCCAACTTTATATTATGATACATGGGAACATTCCTAACTAGTTCTTGGTAGAAGCCATTCTCTTATAGATTTAACTAAATGTTTTCTGCAAAAAACCCATTTAGTTGTAACAATTACATACTTCTCGTATTCTCTTGTCAACTTTCAAGTAATTTCGATCATTTTAGCACATCACTCAAATAAAGCTTTGTGGCAAAATCTTGAATACATGCCAACTTAAATGGGTCTTAACTATAATAGCTTCTAGTTGTAATTGCATATAACTTAACTTTATGACCTTGCGTGATTGATCCACAATTTATAATGTGTATCCTATTGGGATTTTTTATATGACTAAACAATATATCATGTCTTTAATAGAAACAAACTTGGTAGCAATAACCTTGGTATTCACATAGTAATGAATATTGTTAATGTCACCATATAGCTTACTTCCCTTGTTTGGCATGACATCAATGTACTTTTCAAGCACCCATGATCATTCTATATGCTTGCTCAATGGTTGGAGAACATTGGAAGTAAAGATTGAGAATTATGGTTTGGAATAGGTGGTGTCTTCTTTTTAAAAAAAATAAGTGTGTGCGTATGTGTTTGTGTGTCTGTAGTGGACATACATATAATGCTAGGAAACATGTAAATTTGAAATGGCCTTTGGAATACATATTTTTATGTTGGCTATACGGCACCCAAGTAAGAAAACTTGAAAGTATATTGAAAACATGATATGTGTAGATAGTTATGTGACCATTTCGTAATTAACTTGCTATGCGACCCTGACATCTATAAGATAACAATGTGATCATTATATTATTAATTTGCTACCTGACGCTAACATTTTTAAGATACAACATAAATTGATTGAAGTGCAATTAATTAAGTTCATAGACACACTACTTTGGAAGTTAGGAAATCATGTACAACTACATGGTTTCTAACATTAATGGTAAGTTTAGAAAAGCAAAAGGTCAATGAATTTTGTCACATGGTCTCGTTGAGTTTGACTGGGACTACCTTTTGTACATAGTCCAACTCTAAGAGGCTTGAAAGGCTACTAATAATGTGCATATACCAAAATGCTAGTCAATGGGGGGAAAAGCCTTTGTTTGTTTAATGAGAAAGTAGTGCTAGAATGAGTTGTTCAAGAATGGAGTTATGCATGTTGGAACATCTTCTTATTTAACGTTTTTGCTAATGACTTTGTAAGGAAGATTTAGCAAGCCGAGGTAAATGTCTAAAGTTACATGTTGAAGGGGAAACTAAGGTGGCTTAAGGATATTGGTCGACACTACCTTTATGTAAATGACAAGGCTATTAAGTAGTAAGGAGAGGTTATGCATTTACGACTTTTTAGGTAGGCCACAAGGCTAGGTGTCATTGTTACAATGCACATGTGGCATTGGTATATGGAGGGGCTATGGCGAGGAATAGAAGAACATGTGTTGAGTACAACTTCACAAGGTAGGGTAGGTACACTTCATCTTAGGGTTGGCTCAACTTTCTAAAAAGCATGGCTCTTAGGAATAGAAGAGCATGTGTTGAGTACACTTCACAAGGTAGGGCAGGTACACTTCATCTTAGGGTTGGCTCAACTTTCCAAAAAGCATGGAGGTTGAAGAATGTGGAAATGTGCCCTTGAGAGATGAGTGCGAGGTAGAACAAGGGTTTTGGCTGCTTTACTAGGGTGTTTGGTGTTTAGTGGAACAAAGGAGCTTCATATATGGGCATACCACCTCACTTTACTAGGGTGTTTGGTGTAGGCTGCCAAGGTGCCGCAGTCAGTCAACGGTGCAATTTAGAGGGCTCTCGCCTTCTCTCTCTCTCTCTCTATCCCAGATCATGTGCCGGCGCTGCGCCAGCCCCTCCAGCTGGCGCAATAGTATGGGCCAATCCAGCTGCTGCGCTGCAGGGCTCCACGGCAGTCCCGCCTGTTCATGGGTGGTGGACCCCAAACACCTCCACAAACGTCTACACGCCAGCCGCCTGCGCATTAAAACTCGCCTGTGCTCCCTCCTTTACGCACTCGGCCGGAACATGCAGCAAACACTATCCTGCTCTGGCCATTCCGCCCTCCGCCTTCTAGCGGCGAACCAGTCCGCTTCTGCCACCCCATCCCGCAGGCATCTGCATCGTGTCAACCCTCCTCCTCCTTCTCTCAAAAACAGGCGCTGCAGTACTGCTGCCCCTGCGAGCTCTTTATACTCCACCACCGGCAGATTACAGAGCATGTCCAACCTTCATCTGCAAGCAGGCTACCCGGGCGCTGTCGCAGATTGCATCGACTTTATCAGAAGATCAAGCATGAGCTCGGGGCCCGATTCTTTACAAGACTAGATCGAAGTAGCCAACCGGGCCCTCAAAATACAGATTGGGTGGTTTGGCACATAGTTCTTAGCAGCACATTTGTCATTGACTCATGTGCTCACTCCAGATACTGCAGGCACGTCTTCCTGTCAAACTTTTTCGACAGTGCACAACGGCGCAGGATTATATCTTTGCATGAAGTCTCACGGAATGTTGAGACTCAAATTGCGATCATGCATCGTCTCGTGTATGAATATGATCTTTGAGTGTTTCAAATATGCTCCGACACATGTCGTCCATCTCGATATATGAATTACGAGGGTTGGAGAGAGCTGTTAATCGATTGCAACACTTGGCGCTTTCTCATATGAAAATCCTATATACTGAACTGATGCAGTCTAGATTGAGTGTTTAGCCTAACGTTTAGCAATGTACAACGATGCCCTTTTGCCAGATATTATACGACTTTGATGCCTGATGAAGGCTTTGGATCTCCCGGGGTGTACTTATAAGAAACTAACCATATTACGTGCGTTCAAAATGGTATTCAAAAACCTCATCTACATACAATGTCATACATAGTATACGACCTCTTTTTTTAAGAAGATAATGGGTGGTCTTTTCTTCAAATTGTAATCAATTGGGTCTTTTTGTGGACCTCTAAACACAAAATCCCCTTTTGAAAATGTAATCTTGTAAATTTATCAAAATTTTCTCAAATAAAACAAGTCTTTCCTGGATCACCCATGGCATACTTACATTTTTTAAGGTGCACCCTACAAGCTTTGGATGCTATAATAAGGATCAGAGGTTAGAGTGGTTACACACAGCCTTAGGCGGCTTGGGTTATATGCATGTTGTCCATTGCTCTGTTACACACTAAATTGTGCCCAAATATTTCACCAAAAGAGGGTTGGCCCATTGGTAATGAAATTGAGGTGTCTGGGGATTGGTGGAGGTTCAATTGCTGTCAGTCGTGCAACACCCTTTTTGAATAAATGTGTTGTCATTTGTGCATTGGGTGCGCCCGAATTTCAAGACGGGGGAGATCCCCTACCGAGAAGTGTCTGCCAACTGTGAAAATCGGGTGTAATAACCTTTTAGCACGTAGTGCAATGGACATCTCTTTTTCCACCTCCTGTCCAGTGTGTAATCATAGCCTTAGCTTCATTTCCAAAATGAGCTTGGAGTCTAATTTGTTGATCTACACCTCCTTTTTTGTTCAATGACTTTTCCCATAGGACTGTTCAGTATTTAATATCATTAATTGGATTTTTGGTTCTCAAAAATTTTATTGGTTGTTTACAAAATCTCAAAATGAGGTGTCGTTTTTGTTGTGAAAAAAGTAGAACAATTGTTTATTATTCTATACCATTTCTTTCTCTAGTTCATTCTCATAATTTTGGCACGTTAAGAACAATTATTTATTTTCCCTTTGAAAAATTTGGTGTAGATTACACACAATGTGGAAATCTTCCGAAAAGAAAAACAATGATTAGGAGTCGCTCTCTTGGATCAGCAACCACAGTAAATGCCTAGAAAGCAATGTAAACTATGGATTATCAAAAGAAATGAAAGAGGTCACAACTTAGATCTTTTGAGAAGAGGATACTAGCATCATAAGAGCTCTTGTATCTTCCATCCTAGATGATCACACATAAAAACATTCAGTATTGTAGGTCTTTTACTATACATTTGCATGTGTTTTTTAATCTTGCTCTTTGTTATTTGAGAGAAGCAATCCCAAATTTGAAATGGTAAATTTTTCAAACTTTATGTGCTTATGTTTGTATTTAGAGCTCAAATTAATATACATTTATAGGTGTGTTTAAATGAGGTTTAAATGCATGCCTATTGATCGAGTCTTTTTTGTGATTGAATAATCAAGCATATAACTCCTCCATTTTTCACTTCTCTTGCTTTAGTTGTAGCTCTAATTCTCATGTCTATAGTAGCATTCTATTGTTTGTTTGCCTTTTTTTCAAGAGCTAATAATAAGTCTACCATTTCTAGATTCCTTGTATTTCCTTTAACTTAATTGTCCTTTATTGTAACACATCTTCAATAGATATCCCAATAGGTTGAGATAGAATATTAGATCACCATAAACATCTCTCTTCTTTTAGTAGCTACATGTGAACAATTTGGAGGTATGTGCTTGAGTGAATTGTAACCATTAGGAGCCATTGTTGGCATTCAACCACTTGAATTGCTACACATCACCACTTGAGCCATTGGAATTGGTACATATCACCAATTCATCCTAGTTGTGCATTCATTTTAACCACCATTGTCTACTGTTGTAGATATTACAACCAAGTAAGAGAGATGTCCATCAACTATTAAAGGTAACTCAATTTCATGAGCTAAAAAATCTATTTCTTTGTACTCAAGTGATAGATAGGCACATATCTTAGTATGTAACCTCTCTAGAGATGTATAATTGGATAGAAATATAGTCTCAAAATTCCATAGATTACACTATCTACACCAACAACACAATTAGATAATAAAGACAAATATATAAAACAGGAAAAGCACAGAGCAAAATAAAGAATGGAAGGTGAATAGAATCACTATCATTTGTGTTAGTATTATCATTGATAAATGCATCATATGGTTACATTCGATTGCCAGTTGGTAGATATGAATATACAAGACTCTTTTGATTATGTGATACATTGAAACATTTGACATCCAACTAAGGCCCAATGCATGGGACACATGGTGGACTCAAACCCATGAAAATCAATTGCTATCCATATCTCTAAAGTTATTCAATATTTGTTCATTTGGAGCAGCCACAATAGGATGGAAAATAATCAAAGGAGGTGTGAATAGTAGTGAGGTTGAAGGCATTACATGCTCATGACTCCTCGATCCTCTCACATGGCCCTTTGGATTATCCCCCCATATAGACATGTCACAAACGAATGACCTAAACCCACATTCCTTGGACAAAACATTTACAATGTATTGTCCTGAAATGTAGAAACAAATTTTAGTGAGATATAATGCAAGTTATACTTAGAGCATGCATGGATGGGAACCAAAAGTATTTATAATTGAGAAGAAAATTATTATTGAAAATGTAGCATCCTCCTAAATAGTGGGATCTGAAGCATACAAACATGTACCATGCACATGTAAAAGTTACATGTTGCACAACAAATAAATTTTGAGTAAGGAGTAGAGAATATAGAACAAATATGAGAAGAAGAAAGACTCATTTAAATCCAAACAAACTAATATAAAGATAGCTCTCCCTAGCTATGTGCTTTCATGATGAAGCCTAATGGCTATCTAGATAGATGATAGGCAAAACTATTAATGCTAGTTGGAGAAACTCAAATTTGATAAAAGATAGATTGATGATGCCTTTGGAGGGGTCTTCCTTTCATAGCCTAAGAACGTTGTTTAGTCTGCTTGTTAAACTAGATTATGAACATTTCCCAGTTTGTTAGGAAATATTTCAAGGAATACTCTCTTTATCATCATGATAAGCATAGTTTCCCCAGACCCTTGTCAAGGGGACAATTGGCCCCTTTAAGACTCCCTAGACAAGGTTTGCTTCTCTGGCCCTTGAACACCAAAATAGGAGCGTCTAATAACTCCCATACCCTACAACTCGGTGCAATGTGTCTTGAGTTGCTATGTGCTTAACTATATCTAATCCACAGGATAGAATCACAAATGTAACCTTTTTATCATCAAATCGCACAGACCTCATTTGACATACAAGTCAAGACCTACAAGCTTACACATGGCTTCTCCTCATAATAGAATGCTTATAGCTTTGACCACCATAGATCATTGGTTCCACCTTACAAGGGTGGGGTATTGAGCATATCTAGCTCTCCCCTCAATGTCCACCTATAGGTGAACTACATCCTTAGAATCTAGAGTCTCTGAAGATGAACTCAAAGTAGAAGGTGAGAGTTTAAGTGAATATATCTACTCCATTCTTCTCTATTGGATAGTAAATAATCTCGACTTTTTCATCTTCAATCAAATCACACATAGTAATACTAGATCTCAATGTATCCTAATGGGTATATAAAACACTTGATTTTTAGCAATGGAAATACAACTCAAATTATCATATCTAGGGAGATCTTCATCCTACACTTCCATGTGCTACAAGATCCTCCTCAATCGTACTACTTGGTATAAAACAAAGAAAGCTATATTGTACTCTAGTTTGATAGAAGACAATACCATTTTCGATTGATTGTTACTAACTAATCCAGGAGAAGATTCATAAACCCAAGGAGACATAATATCCCAAGAAATGACTTCGTGGAATCACTATTACCTTCCCAATCTAAGTCATATTTCTCCATATGGAAACATTTAAAATTATATATGATACCATAGTCAAGAGTTCTCGTCAAGTATTTGAACACTTGCATCCTTACTTTTCAATGACTTTCTCATAGTTTTTTGAGAATCTTCTCAAAACAACAATAACAAAATTGATACCTACCCTAGTGTTGCACAAGTAGATGAGATTTCCAACCAACCTACACCTACGAGTGTTGGCTAGTACTAATGCATCCCCAATGGATAACTTCTCATTTACCTCCATAGGTTAGCTATCTCCTTACACTCATTCATGTCAAATGCTTTCAAGATCTCCCATGCATGCTTCTTCTAATAGATGAATATTTTTCAAACCTCTTGTTGAACTTCAATCCCCAAGAAATAGTATAGAAAGCCCAAGTCTCTCATTTCAAACTTGAATCTCAAACCCTTTCAAGCCTAGTGGATCATATCTACATAGTCACCTATAATAAGAAGCTAGGCCACATATAGGACACCATTCCTATAAATGTACAAGTTAGCATTCGAGACACATTTATTGAATTTTAATCTAACACAAACTTATATATTCATGCTTGTAGCATGCTCTATGATTTTCTCCAATCTATATAATTCGTTTCATAGCTTATAGACTTTGTTCTTAGAATGCGGAGCCTCAAACCCCAACGACTGAGCTATGTACATCTCCCTTTTTTGATTACCATTCAAGAATGTTAATTTAATATCCATGTAGCAACCTAGTGTCGGAACTGACACTGGCTCTATGGCACTAGATGGGCCTCTACTACACACCCAAAGCATCCCTCACAACCTTGCAACAGCCAAGAGTGTCTAAGGGGTACATTACCCTAATATCTAATGCATAACTTCATGCTTCTGAGGATTATAATCCAATGGATAACACTTTTGACACTCCTTAAAGGGATTCCCTACATATATCTGTGTAATACACCTTGTAAGCACATACAAAGGCAGTGGCCCCCTCAACTAATTGTCGTGGCCCCACTATGGCTCTCGTACACCTCTTGGGGATTGGCCCCAAGATATGTCATGAACACATAAAGCACATATGACACATAATCATGTCTTTTAATTAGTCGTTCTAGGAGATGTAATATATTCCTCTCACTGAATACTCCCCAAAAGAAATGAACCACCAACCCTACAACTTAAGGCACCTCACCTCCTCAACGTAGATCATCATTCATAAAAACAATTGTTGTGCATCTAGGATAATACCATGTGTTGCATGCAATGCAATTGTGTATGATTTATACTGCTCAAACAAATTTCCTTGTTGACAACTAGCATTGTGAACGTGCAAAAACATGTCTTTTCATGTCTTTACTCTAAACGAGATTGTTGCATTGCTTCTTAGGGCAGCACCGAGCATGCTCCTGCTACTAGACTGTCTTGACTTTAAAAAACAATGTATCATATATGCCATGCATAAGAAAAACATCAAAAGTTAGCATATTATTAGTACTTAACACCCCCCTTTCCCCTACCACTTAAGGTTATGCATTTGGTGGTAGGTTTAGAGAGCGGTTTTTATGTATTTTTCCTTCACAAAAGCAATAAATACCCACTTCAACATAGCGATAGGGCTGAACTAAGGCTAAACATCATGCCTCAATATTACCATATATTCACAAACACAAATTTGTTTATTGATAAATATTGATGTTTTTTTATTTATTGATTTGGACTTATTGATCTTCCTGAGAATTATTTTTCTATCTCATTCCATCCCATAAGAACACCAAACACACAACAAAACCCCAAAAACACATGATTTCCCTTAAAACCACAATGTTGCCGCTTTTACATGTTTATAAAAACATTATTAGATGATTGATTTTTCTTGATTTTCTTAACATTTTTGATAGATCAGAGCATTGACAACCAAATACAATCATTTTTAGCCAAAATTTATCATAAAACAATTACATTTACAACTTACTCATAAAACTGTGCCGTATGTCATATGTATCTCTTGATTGGAGGCCCGCTCATGCTTTTCAACAACTCGCTAACGATTCTTCCAACCTTGATCTATCCTCCTTCACGCTATAGCATCATCCCATGATCAAAATCTCTTATCTCAACTCACCCTCTTCTCTCATAGAATCAACCATGATAACACACAACAAGAGGAGAGAGGAAAGAGGAGAGAGAAAGACTAAAAAGTTATCTCTTCATTTAGTGCATCATTTTTTAATCTAATTGAAGCGATGGATGGCACCAAAATTCTTCATCTTATTGCCCTCTTGCATTCCTGTGATGCCAATAGGCACAAAATGGCATTTTTTGATTAAAAAATGAAAAAAAAAACAATGGCCCCTCCCCCCACAATTCAGATTTTTGAGTTTTTCCCCTTTTAACTAAGTCATTAAAGATCATGACTAAAATATATTGTTTAGTTTTTTTAGTTTGCACACTGCATGGAAGTGGGTTTTTACTAAAAAGAGACCCAAACAAACTCCGATTCACAAACATACTAGTCAGCCAGCTTTGTGGCATCAAAATCTATGAACTTGGCCTCCATCACACACTTCCTAGCTCGTGAATCACAAATGGGGGGTAAAACAGACTCTAATCGATGAATCAAAACTTACATTGCATTCTTGCCATCAAAATCTATCTAGGAAAACTCCATCCAATCAATTTGCAACCATTTTATTTTTCATGCAAAAGTGGTCTTCTACACCTCCCATTCCACCTTTCTGCTTCAAAAATGGGCTTTAAAAATCTAGCTCTTATTGGAAACCATAGGATTAGGTGACTTAGCCCGTCGAATCCCACGAATTGATCTGCACAAACAACAACCATAAAAAGTATCAAGCTACCACAAAACAAAATACACAACGAAGCACAAGAATAGCTCTCACCCTACCCCTTAAGAAAAGAACAAATCTTGCCATCAGATCATTTTACTAGATTCAACTCTAGTTGGATCTTTACCATTGTAAACCCTATATTTCCTATCACCTTAGCTCCCAATAGTTAATATATCCTCCACACGATAGCATATATTGACTTTGTTTTGGGGGGTTTTCTCATTAACATGATTTGTTTTAAAACTTAGACCATTGAGGGTTTCTTAACCACTTTGTGTTCCCCATTAGGTATACACTGATTTTCATCTAGCTCATGGCTTTTGAACATAGGATTGGCTGCACTAGAATGCCAAGGTTCTTGGGCCTTAGGGTCATTATAGTTAATGCCAAGATTCTCCCTAGTATACCTGCCATTTGCACCCCCAACAAGACTAACATTCAACAAATGTTGCCAACTCTTATGAATTTCAAGGGTGTAGGGAAAACTCCAATAACTCTCCCAACACCTCTAAATGTATCTCTCATAGTCATCTGCTTCAACCTTTGCCTCCTTCAATGACTTACGGTTTCTCATCCTAACTTGGAACTGCATACTTATTTTAAGCTGCTTACAAAGAGTTCACCAAGCACATCTTCTGGTAATTGAATGACTTTCCTTGGCCAAAGCTTCAGGATGTCATCAAAGGCTCTCACGTATCCTTTGATGGAGGTATATAACTCTTGTCGAATCTATATAAGTTGTCCCAAGACCTGAGTCATGGAAATTTTCTTCTCATATTCATAAAAAAATCTATCACATAATCTCTCAAATGATTTGATTGACCCTCTTGGGAGGCTCAAATACCATTTCCTAGTCTCTTCCTTTAGGGTACTCGAAAACAAAAGCATCCAATGTAGATAATTGAACCTACTTGCAAAGCAAGTTAAGCCATACTCTTTCAAGTGTAGCATTGGATCCTCATTTAGTATCCCATGAAACACTGGGAGATCCCTATAAAGAGGAGGGTATTTAGTCCTCTTCTTTGGGATCAACATTGGATCATCAAGGTCTTTATATTCATCTTGACCTAGTTCCACAATCTCAAGGCCCCTAATCTATTTTGTTTCCACCTTTATTAGTGTAGGAAGGTTACTTGCTTCATGGACTTTTCTATCTCCTAACTCATAGAGTGGTCTAGGGAGTCCTACAATTTTTAGCATATCATTTTGATCCTTCCTCAGAGGCTCTTCCATACCTTGCCCATTCAAAGGCCATTCCATAATGGATTTATGCAAGAGCTTTTCCCCTTCATCTAAAGTAGATATATCAACATTCTTTAGAGCTTTAGGGATGGGTTTTTTGAGCAATGCCTTCCCTTAACAACTAAGGCTTCCAACATCCTTCTAGGGTGTAATATTTTAGCATGGTGACCCACCACATGGGACGTTTCAGCTACAACTAAATTCCATTATATGTTGTTACTTTTCCATAGTGTTATGGCTTAAGTATGATTGTTGCCCAATGGCATGACTGTCAAGGGTTCCAACATGCTTGTTGCATATTCTCTAGGTTGATGGATGGTTACGCCGTAGTTGTCCTTGAATAGAGACTGCACGCGCATACCATAATACCAGAGGAGGACGGACTGACAACTAGGTGCTTACTTTCTCCATGTTACATAAATCATCTCTCATAGAGGATTCAATCTCTACGTAATTGATTAGGTCCATTAGGAGATTTTTGTATAGGGCAAGCCAAGAATTCGAGAACCTGGGCAAGCTACATTTTACAAATACTTTAGCACAACCCTAATAGAAAAGGTTATAAATTTTAAGTCCCTTTTCAGCCAAGGCTCAAAAACCACCCTTTATTAGCAGCTCCCAGCAAATGTGCCACTAACCTAAAACAAGCCTGAAACTGGCTATGTGGCACTAGCAAGGCCTCTACTACGCACCCAAACCACCCCTTATGGACTCGTAGCTAGGAGCATCCAAGGGGCATACTACCCTAATCTCCAATGTAGAACTTTGCATTTGTATGGATTGTAATCCAAAAGAAAACCCTTCCCACACTCCTGAGAAGGAGTCCCTACACATATCGGTATAATACTCCTCATAAGCAACACAAATAAAGGGAGTGCCTCTTAGCTAATTGCCACGGCCCCACTACGACTCTCGTACAGCTCTTGGGGATTGGCTCCAAGATGTGCAACAAACACTTAAAGCATTTGTGGCACATAATCCTGTCTTTTAATTAGTCATTCTAGGAGATCTAATATATTCCTCATTGAATACTCCCTAAAGAAAACGAACCACTAACCCGATAGCTTGGGGTATCTCACCCTCGTCATGAATGTAGGTCATCCTTCATAAAAACAATTGTTGTGCATCTAGGATAGTACCATGTGTTGTGTGCAATGTAATTGTGTATAATATATAGTGCTCAAACAACTTTCCTTATTGACAACCAACATTGTGAATGCTCAAAAAGATGTCTTTTCATGCCTTTACTGTAAACAAGATTAGTGTTTTGCGTACGGCCAGCACTGAGCATGATGCTTGTGCTATTGTACCCTCTTAACTTTAAAAACAACATATCTTATATGTAATATTTTAAAAACACATTAGAATTCAGTGCATTAATAGTACTTAACACACCCCTCCCCTTAGTGCTTAAGATTGTGCATTCGGTGGTAGGTTTAGAGAGTGATTTTATGTATTTTTACTTTATAAATGCAATAAATATCCACTTTAACATAAAGATAGGGCTGAACTAAGGCTAAACCTCATGCCTCAATCTTAGCATATATTCACAAATAAAAATGTGATTTTTTTCTATTTTTGGGACACAAAAAACTAGTTTTTTCTTTTTCTCCTATTTTTCTCTATTTATTTATTGATAAATACAGATTTTTTTAATTTATCAAGAATTATTTTTCTATCACATTCCATTCCATACGAACACCATACACACAACAAAACCCCAAAAACATATGATTTCTCTTAAAACCGCAATGTTATGAGTTCTATGTTGTTGTGCCATTACGCAGACATGGTGTGAAAAAACCAGGAATGCATCATCATCCAACTTTCTTATTGATCAAGTAAGTCAATGTGATTTGAGTCATTAGTACTAGTGTAAGTGGCATTGATTATCTAAAATTACTAGATTTTTGTATAAATTTAGCCTATTTTTTGTATTATTTATTGTTTAAAAAACTAAAAATTTAAAAAAATCTTCTAGATTAGGATGGCATGCAAAAAGTAAGTTGTTTTCTTAGCCAGTTATGGGATTTTCATAAAAAATATAGATTGACGAAATCACCGCGTCGCGAACGCTCTATTGACAAACTGAAAATTGTAGTTTGAACTAGAATAAGAGGAAGAAGAAGTGATATGGGAGATCCATGATCAGGTGTGTGTCCTAGGGTTTTACCCCCCTTTCAGAGCCAACGGAGCCATCAGATTTGGGTTTCGAGCAATAGAGAAGGAGCTGTTATTTCTAATCCACGTTTTTGTTCTATGAGGGAACTCCATGAGATCTAATGCCTGGAGAGTGCTTCTGAGTAGTGCCAGACAAAGGATTTTAGGTTTTGTCAATACATATTGATTTGATTCATTGTGCTTTGTCATTATTCAGTTTACATCTTGTGTATTCTTTATCTTCTCCTCCATTTTCTATCTCTACTTCCTTCTACCTTTGATCCTCTATGGATTCAACCTTTCAACAAAAACCCCTCCAACATTGATGAACCCCACGTGAAAGGTCATGAGAAGAAGGAAATACAAGTTGCGAGAATCTTCGAACACAATCTCTAGTGATGCTTTGCAACAGTTGGTGCAAAATATGAACATACTTATGCAGGTACAACAACAACAGGTGATGCAAGCTTTTGCTCAAACAGAAAGTGTTGTGATGAATGCTTTGCAAGAAATTGAGTGTGAGGCGAAGTTATTCAATGGTAGGAATGTATCTACATATGTACATACCTATGCTCAAAAGATGGAATTCTTTAGGGTGGCTCAATATGCATGGAACTGCTATTTTGTATATGTTACTGTACATGAATTGAAAGCACACATTACTGAATTATAGTTGCAGGATGCTGACAAGGTAGCTTTCAAGAAGACACTCAGGGAAGAATTTTGCATTGAAGATACTAGTTTGATTATGCGCATGACTTTTTCAGGAGTCCGTTTTACAACCCAATAAGGGTCTTGTGGCTACAGAATTATTAAGAGAATTCGAAAGTCGATTTGAGCAGTTGGATCTTGCAGAACAACAAGCTCTTGCAAGTCAAAAAATTGAATTGTTTCTACAGGTAGCTGATCTTGAGCTTCAAGAGAAGCTTGATGATTTGCTAGAGGATCAGGCTATAGAGACATGTCTAAAAAACAGAGTGGAGACATGTCAAGGAAGCTGTTACTACACTTGTGAAGAAGCATAGAAGAAGAGAAAGATTGCATGTATCTAGCTTGCCCATTGTTACGGGCAAGATAGTTTATGTATCTAGTAATCCACCTACTTCTGTGGCAAACCCTATGGCTGTACTTGCTATTGTTCCCTCTATTAGGGAAGATGTCTTGAATTGTTCAAAGGGATGAGGGATATTTTGAAGGTTGCAAAATTGGATGAAAAAGGATAAGAGGATAGGGGACGGGCAGTAGCCCCTAAGCCATGAAAAAGATGTATGTGGTGTGACCATTTGCTGCATGAGAGAAAGGATTGTACTGCATATCACAAGGCCTTGGCATGACAACTCATCTTTTGGAAAGATGGAAAGATCCATGCACAAGACACGAGATTGCTTCTTGCTTTGAATTTTGGAAAGGGAGGTATGCAAAAGTTGTTGGAAGACTTGGCAGTTCGAATTGCTTATGCAATGTTACATGCTTCTATTTTTTGTCTACAGTTGGATAGAATGCATGACCAAGTGATGGTTGGTCCAAAGGCTGAAATATGGACACATGCTTTACATGCCGCTGAAAAGAAAAAGATCACTGATAGTGAAATGTCTCATGCATGGCAAGACATTCATGACATAACTGGTTGGGAATCACTGGCAGATGCATATTCAGTGTATACGTATTCAACAAAAGTACAAAATATGGATGTACTTGTGGAAGAAAAATGCAAGAGAGATGAAGATATTGCAGGGACATCTAAAAGAGTGACAAGAAGAAGTGTGGATCAGCCTAAAACTACAAATTAGCCATCTCTCGAGCATGTTATGGAAGAGGTCAGTTAAGAGCAAGAACATGATAGCTAACAAGAGGGCAAAAAGAAGGGGAAGCAGCCACGATATAAGTTGCAATCTGACATTGAGATAGCCAGAGATCTTAAGAAGGTTCTTGAAGAATGGATCTTAAACAGTCGAGTGGAATTCACCTTGGGAGAGGTGCTTGGCATTGCCAAGCGAGAATTTCATAATGAGATCATTGACATAATTGAGAGGAAGCATCAGTTTATTGGTGATACCACTAGTGCATTGCTACAATTTGAAGAGGAAACTGGTTTGTTGGGTATTTGGGCTGAATATAAGCATAAAGTAAGTACTGGGTTATCTATGCAGGATGCTACTAATCAGTGGACAGCATATGGAAAAGAGAATAAAGTGGCTAAAAATGCATTGTCTTATAGCAATATGCATGGTGGATTAAGGTAGATGCAACAATATGGGGAAGAGACTCTAGGATTTATTCCTCGAAGTCACTACACAATAAATATGCAAGAGTCAGAAGCAAGGATGGGAGACAAATATGCATGAAAAAAAGGTGCTTGATGATGGTTTTGCTTATGCAAGAGTCAAAAGTAAGGATGGGAGGAAAACAGTCCAATTTCTTACTGTTTGTGTTAATCATCCTAGAAATCGTGATATGCTTCGAGAGTCTCCTTTGGCTCCAAATGCAAGGGAATTCAAAGACTTGAATTTTCATTCAGCAGTATTGTAGTGTGGGGCTATAGTAGTGCTGTTCAAAGGATGTACTTGCCTCTTGATGGAATGAAGCATATATTTACTATTGATTATTCTTAGTTTATAGCAAACAGTTCATGTTGGTTTAAGTCTATGGAAACTATGTGCAAGGCTGAACGCATATCTATGAAACGGGCTACTAAGGAAATGAAAGCATTGGGATTGTTAGCTGAAAATAAAGGCATTTTAGGCATCTTTTATGGGCTGAATATTAATGATACTATGGCTGAAATTTCAGCAACTATACATGCAAAAAATGAGGCTCAAAATAGAGTGTTGTCAATATGTTCTTTGGACATGTATGATGTTATAGCATTGTTTTCTTAGCAGGAAGGATTACAATGGGCTGAAGCACTTGTGGAGACAAAGTATAAGATAGTTGACAAAAAGGTGAAACCAATTGCTTTGCCACTTCCACCAGAGAGTGAGGGTTTGTATGAAAAAGTGTCAAGACAGCCAAGCTTACGGGATCCTAAAGATATAGGTCATCAGTTCACATCTAAAACATTACAGGAATTGAAAGTTGGTGATCCATATCTTATCCCTCCTATGGTAATATTTATTGTGCCACATGTACCATGGAACTTGAAGCCTATTCCAGTGCCTAAAGCTTACTTGCCAAAGTTGATGGATTTGCTAAATGAAAAGATTCGCATGAAGATCTTGGAGCCCTCTTCAGCCCCGTACTCAAATCATTCGTTTACTGTGCCAAAAAATAATGGGTCTTTGAGATTTATTCAAGACATGAAAGTGGTAAATAAAGTGACCATAAGAAATGTGGGTGTAGGTCCTATGGTTGATGAATTTTCAGAGGCTTTTGCAAGTAGAGCGATCTATTCTTTGGGTGATCTTTACTCAGGGTATGATTAGTTTCATCTTGCAATTGAAAGCAGGGATATCACAACCATGAAGATTCCCTTGGGGCTAGTACGGATGTGTACTCTCCCACAGGATGCAACAAACTCAGTGGCACACATGACAAATGCTATGAATAGGGTACTCATGGATTTTATACCACAGTTGACAATGCCCTTCTTGGATGATATTCCAATCAAAGGGTGTGCAGTGCATGAAAAGAATGAAGAGATGGATGCTCATGGATGCAGACAATTTGTTGCAGACCGTATTGTGGATTGTGAGAGGATTTTGATGCGTCTAGAGGAGGTGCATTTAACTCTTTCTGGACAAAAGTCTGTATTTTGAGTTAAAGACGTTTTGATTGTTGGGCATATGTGTGGGCCTTATAGGCAAATACCATCACCAACAAAAATAGATAGGATTGATAGAATGCATGATATACGCAGGAATGTATCAGACGTGCATAGATTCTTGGGAGCATGTGTGTTCTATTTGATATGGATTCCTCACTTTGCACATGTAGCCAATGCTCTATATCAAGTTCTGAGAAAAGGTCAGAGATTTCATTGGGAAAGGAAGCATCAGAAAAGCGATGAAGAAATTGAAGCAACTCTTAAAATCTTCTCCTACATTGAGAAAGGCTGAGTATTCACATGGAAAGCCTATCATTATTACTGTGGATACAAGCCCAATTGGGATTGGATGGGTAATTGGGCAAGATGATGAGGAAGGGAAAAGATATGCAATACGCTTAGGTGCTAAAGTATTGACTCAATGACAGAGAAGGTATCCATAGGTTAAAAGAGAATTATGGGGCATCGTGACAACCCTTAAATGTGATAAGGAGTATTTTATGGGTGCTCATGTAGTCATTGAGATCGATTGTTTGCCAGTATTGGGTATGATTACTAGTTGTGCCACCCCAGACATTGCTATGCTCACGGGGAAAAAGAGGTTAATGGATAACTTTAGAGAATTTTTTTTAAAATAAACCCCTCCCCCTCAGCCGATGCATGGCAGGGGAGAGGAGTATGAGAGGGAGTGGAGTTAAAAGGAGGAGAGAGGAGCATGGAGGGGAGCATGCCACTAGCCATGTGTGTGGCTATCTCCCCCCCTCCAACTATATGAACCCCCCCCTTGAAGCTTGGGAGGAGGGGCCGCCCAGGTCACCCGCTACTGGCCGCCTGCATCGCCACCATCATCATCGCCACAATCCTCCTCATCGCCATCGCCCTGGCCATCATCTCCTCCCCAATCATTTCCACCCCACTCCATGCACATTTCTGAGACAGAAGTATAGAAGCTCCTTTAGAAGCTTCTAAAGTTAGGCTTCCATAAGCCTTGTGCACACGGCCTTCCCCGGATTCTTATAACCATGCCTTGTAAGGATAAATTCTGCGCAAGGGAGGGAGTAGCCGGGTTTTGAGACTGTTTTGCCAAAGGCTCGAGGAAGTTCGGAGATTGCAAAAAAGCAAGGACGAGTTGCAGAGTCAAGAGTCTACGTCCTCAATGGCCTCCAAAAAAAAGACGCAAGGTGCACACGCGGAGCCTCCAACCCAAGTTTACACATGGACATCCCTACGAGTCCTCATGCCCAGGTTCTTAAAAGATTAATTCCACATAAAAGAAAATAGGCACGTTTAATTTTCATGGGAAGAATGCATTTACGCATGTCTCTAATTCATGTAGTCAAGATAAAATATATGTGCCGAATTTATCTCCTTGGATGATTTACAAGAGTTAGTGCATGTCGTGCATTTGGGTTTGCTTACATTTCCAAGTTGCAAATCCTAAGCGTATATTGCGTAGGTTAAAAAAGATGGAATTCTTTAAATGCATCCTTGACTAGTCGCAAAAAAGAAAAGCGCATAATGCATTTAGGTAATAATTTCTACTTGTGGATTTGTATGAGATAATCGTTGTCATCCATTGGATGTTATCCAAGTAGTTGCATTGCATGGAAATGAAACCATGAACTTTCCTGTTGCATGCAAAGATGCTTGCATTTTAAGTCCGGTTAAGTGCCATAGAACGGATTAAGTCAACAATAGTCTTATGACATTCGTCATGCGTGGACTTCTTTTATTGAAGTTTTTATTTAGAAAAAGATGCATTTCATAATAAAGCTTGAATTCAATTGCATTAAACGAAAGGTTTGTAGGCATAGCCTTTGATGTAAATCTATGTAGGTTTTATGCGAGTTATCCCCCAAATTGTCAATCATTATGATTTTAGCAAGGAAAAGAACTAGTCATTGCAAACCTTATAGTGGCATAGAAGTAAAAATCTATGGTTTGCATACTTGCATGGAATTTTGTATCTTGAATTTATTTATTTGCATATCGTGGGAAAAGTATTTGCATCTCTTCTAAGCAAAGATCACTCTTGTCACAAGACAATTAGATCATTTTAGGTAGATCACTTGTAATGGCATAACCCTCAAGGGATTCATAAAAGCATAACTAATTGGTACGTCGAACACCTCAAAGTGTTAGGTAGGGTTTAGCTATATTAAATATTCTGCCCAGTATCGCACTTGGGATGCCAAGCCAAGACTTTCGATCCCAAGATCCTACCCACATTCACGGAATGTTAGGGTTAATTGGACGCCCATACAATAACGATCTAGGGTTTTTACTCTAAGGTAAATTGGCCTAATACTAGACTTTCTATTGAGTTCAGAAACCCTAGGGCCCAACTATTGTCGGCCTAGTATGGTTAGGGTTGGGTTGGGTCAAAAGACATCTCAAACCCTACATCTTGACAAAACATATTTCTTGACCAAGGAACGCCGTTTGATGGGAGAAATGATCCCCCAAGTTAAGTACGACACTTGTTCGTGCAACAAGTTGCAACACTGTATGGCTTTGTATTTAAATCACAAGACAGATTTGCCATTCCTTGGAACAAGGTTGGCAGGTTCTAGTGCAAGTCTAATTTGCAAGAGGATGAGTAGACATCCTGCTACATCACCTTTCCTTGGGCCGATTTGCCAAGTTAAGGGAAGTTATGTATTGCCTAGCAAGAAATTGACCAATCGAGTTAGGGCGACGAGGTTGCCCAAGAGTTACTGTCTTAATATAAGGAACCTAAGGGGTTGGTAAATTTGGATTCATAGGGTATAAACCCTAGGCGGCGAGGTTGCCCAGGATTTACTGTCTTAATCTAAGGAACCTAAGGTGTTGGTTAATTTGGATTAATAGGGTATAAACCCTAACCCAAGGATAAAAGGGTGGATAAAAGGGTAAACAAACAACGAGATCCTTGGGATCTTGCCAAGTTGCAATCGACCCCGGATCGAATGCTGGATGCATTCTGATGCCAGGAGGCATATTTCACGGTGGATTCCATGCCATGGTGGATTCTGTGAGGTTTTACAGTGGATTCCGTAAACTTTGACGACCGGGGCTCATACACAAAGTGGATTCTTTGTGCGAGAAGTTGATGGGGATGCCTGTCCTTTTGGGGCGTTTCATTAATTTAGCGTGTACATGGGTGATTCCATAGCGGGTGATTCCGCAAAATGCATATTAAATTAATAAACGTTTATGAGTTTAGAGTGCGCACTCGTAATAAATTAAGGTTAGGATTAATTTCTAATAAGTTGATCTATTTATGTAGCTGAAGATTGATAGGTATTCACTTTTGTCGGTTTAATTGTATTATTTTACTAACGATTGTGAATGCTTCAATTGATGTGTAGAGATAGCAGCAGTGGCGGAGGAAAGCATTGGAGGATATCGAGTATTTGATTTATTGATTATATTTTGATGGGCGCATACCTTAGGCACGCCGCCTATATTTTGTCGCGCCTATTTATTGAGGCGTTGGATATTTATTATTATTTTGTATGCGCATGGGCGTACAATTATGTTATTTATACTTGGACATTGTATTGGGCATGCCAGACTCTTTGGGCACTGTCCATTAGCTTTATTCCTATTTTGTGCTAAAGCAAACTCAAAAGCTAAAAGCTTGCTATTTTGTAATTTGGGCTATTATTTGAGCTTGAAGATGATTAATACATTAAATACATGCTTTGTGGAGCGCTCACATAAGGCATGGGGGAAGATTGCACCCAATTGGTCTCTTGTTCATGTCGTTCATGCTTTTTACATTGAATTTTGTCCAAAAAGTAGAGTTCTATTGTTCTTGGGGACCTTGCGGCATTCACTACGCAAGCGTACAGCATCCGATTTGCGCACCAGTGGTATTAGAGCGAAGCTGAGATCAAGAGCTTCCAATCGCTACCCATCTTGTGCGAAGGCGGAGCTCCTGGAATGATCAGGCTCTACGGTCAATCTCGGCACGAACGGTCGATACAGGCAGATTCCTGGCGATCAAGAACCTCTGTTTCCACCATCGGATCGCGAAGGACCAGCTTGTAGAGGCGGAGGACCACTCCTATCTCTTCTTCATCAAGTCGTCTTCATACAAAGAGATAAGCTTCCATAGCCCAAAAGCTTAAAAGCTTTTATGATTATCAAGTTTAGTAGTAATGCTTTATGAGCTTAAAGAAGCTTAAAGCTTCGAAATTACATCGCGTGGTATCTCAGGAGGCTTCCGTGATTTTCGCCGCCTTTCAAAAATGCCCCCCCCTTAAATCGACGATATGCTACCCTTACTAAGCTACACTACCAAGCTTAATCACTTAAGTTTCAAGTCACTTAAGCTTCTCAACTCAACAAGTCTGCAAAGTCCAAGTTCTGCAAGTATTCTAAGTCAAAGTTCTCCAAGTTACATAAAGCAACCAAGTTCTGCAAGTCTACAAACTCTGAAAGTCACATTAATTTGGTACTCTGCAAGTCAGACAAGTCAACTGGAGTCAAAATTGACTTCTGTTCAAAACTCATAGAAAGGCCGTTCCTGCGCAGAAACTTCGAACTGCAAAGTTGTTCATTGGAAGGTACTCTACGCATACGCAAGTTTGCTGAAGCATTTTCAGCATATGAAGAAGAATAAAACACAGATTTTTCAAAGATTGTGAAAGCCACACCCAAAAACATATAAGCCTTGTATTCTCGAACTTGAGCTACACTCATCCCACTAACTTGATTTTGAGAGTGAGAGGTCTTTTGAGTTTTACAGTATGACGGAACCACATATGGATGATTTAATGGCTGAAGGTGACCTACTTGAACCTACGATGGAGCAAAAGCTGGATCTAATTATGATGCAATTGGAAGAAGAACGACAGGCTAGGCAACCATTGCAAGTTCAATTGGCAAATTTACAAAGATCGTCTACCGATAAAGAGGAACCTCAATCTGAGGATCTTATCCAATGTACCATCGACGCGACTCTCGAAGCTCAAACTATCCGCAAGGAATCAAAGATAAGTAAAAGAAATTTCAAATTCCATACTTTCAATGGCACTCGAGAGGGAAAGACTGTTCTTGCATTCATTAGTCAGTTTGATGACTACTTTCATGAGGAAACCTATGCAGAAAAAGATAAAATCAAGTGTGTCACTAATCATTTAGTGGATAGAGCATCTCTTTGGTGGACTGTGGTTCGCAAGAGTATAGATTGTCCCACTACCTGGGAGAATTTCAAGAAGAAGTTTATGCAGAATTTTCTTCCTCCACAATTTCATGAGAAAGCCATAAAGCAATGGGATCTTCTTCAGCAACAACGGGATCGTGAGCCTATTCCTCAGTACACAAAGTGTTTTTGGAATGCACTACTCTAGTTACGCATGCTTGAAGGCGTACCTGAAGCGACACACAAGCGCAAGTATATGTCTGGACTCCTTGGGCATTACTACGCTGAAGTTAACATGTTCAAGCCTGCTACTCTTGAAGACGCAATTTCATTAGCTCACGACACTGAAGACAAGCTGCAAGGTAGAGATAGACGTCCAAAGCAATTCCAAGCCAATGGTAACTATGGATCTAAGCAATTCAACTCAAATTTTAGAAGATTTAATCAAGGTTGTTTCCCTTCATCATCTTTTCGTAAAAATAGGGCAAAACCACCTGCTTTACCATCCAATATCAACCAAAACCCCAAGCCTATTCCACAGCCAAATCCTAATGTACCTAGACTTCCTGCCATTGCAAACAATGTAACCAAAGCCAAACCTATAGTATGTTATAAATGTCACCAGCCTGGATATCTAGCAGCAAATTGCCATTCGAAGAAGCCACCTGCCCATATCAACTACCTTGGAGCAATGGAAGAAGATGAACATGAAGATATGCCTGATTTCACAGAAGATGAGGACGACACTACTACTCCTTCAGATACTTTACCAGATATGCCAATTCCACATTCTTTATTGACTATGAAATGTTTAGTGTATGGAAAGGAAAAGATTATTTTGCATGATGATGGTAGTACTCATGATTTTATTTCAGCAAAACTAGTAAAAGAATTGAAGTTACAGACTGTACCTACGCATTATCGTATTAAAGCAACATTCCTAGGCAGTAGGTATAATGGTACACAGGAAGTGCATGATTTAGAGATTCAAATTGGTCAATACACTGAAAGAAGAAATTTTCTAGTTGTACCATTACTGTCTAGTGACATTATTTTAGGTATGCCTTGGCGTCATGAGCATAACCCAGATATAGATTATTCCACACATTCAATTAATATCAAATTTCAAGGGAAACATATTACATTGTATGGTATGCATGCATCTAATGCTTTTCCACTGCTTTCACATACTCAAGCTAAACGTGCATTACGCAAAAGTAGTAAATCTTATCTCATTTGGGTGAATGAACTGCAAGTTAAA